>NC_045480.1:1500000-1734823 GCF_009650955.1 Corvus moneduloides
TCCATCTGGATGGATCCTGCAAAGGAAGAACATTCCAGGTGAGACATCTCAGTGGGACAACCCTTAAAACATGGAATCTTCCCTGATCCCATGGAGCTTGGGCCACCCCAACCATCTCAATCCAAACTCCCAATTTCCACTGTCCCAGGTTGCTCCAAGCCATGTCCAGCCTGGCCTTGGACATTTCCAGGGATGGGACATCCACAGCTTCTCCGGACAACCTGTGCTGGTGATTTTCCCCTTTTTTTTGGGATGGATCCTAAAATTCCCAACTTACCCAAATAGTCATCGAAGGAGAACTTGTCGTTGTCCCAGATCTGGAGGATCAGCTGCGGTGGGATCTTGTTTTCCGTCTTATCCAAGCTCCAGAAGTGTTCCTAAAATCACACCGGGAAAGAAACCATGGGAAAATGAAAGATTCATCGGGAGAATTGGGCAGAGCCTGGCTCCTCCCATCTCCTGGAAATCCTGGAATTCCTGGAGTGTCCTGCTCTAGATCTGCAGGACCACAGGCTCCAGAAAACTCTTGGCTATGGAGAATCAGTGGGAAAACCAAGATGCTTTTGGAAGGTGTTGTCAACAGTTTATGCTTTAATTTAATGATTTAAATTCATTTAATTGACTTTATTTAATTAATTTAATTCCATTTAGGAAAAGGCGTTCCCAAACAGGATCCCTAGGAGTGACACCATAACATTCCCACAATTCCAAGGATGGTGAATCCAAGGTGAAGAGAGCAACGAGCATCGAGTGCCAGCGCTGCCAAACTTCACCTTCCTCTTAATATCGGATTTACACTTCAGTCAGGACTTCTGGCAGAGAATTCCCACAGATCCCTTCCCTTCTGGATCCACCATGGCTCCAATCTGCTCCCAGGTCTGTCACCGGCCGTGGGACAACCTGAGCCCAGCAAATCCCAGTCCCACCTTCAGGCCACCTGCAGCTCCTGAATTTATTTGTGGAATATGGATATGGAAAGGAAGATTCCATGGAATCCCAGGAAATCTGCTGGTATCATACTGGGTGCTCCAAGCCTCATCCAACCTGGCCTTGGGCACTGCCAGGGATCCAGGGGCAGCCCCAGCTGCTCTGGCAATTCCAGCCCAGCCCCTCCCCACCCTCCCAGCCAGCAATTCCTTCCCAACATCCCAGCCCAAGCTCCCCTTTCCCACTGGGAAGCCATTCCCTGCCTCCTGGCCCTCCAGGCCTTGGCCCCAGTCCCTCTGCAGCTCTCCTGGAGCCCCTTTAGGCCCTGCAAGGGGCTCGCAGCTCTCCCTGGCTCCTTCCCTTCTCCAGGGCAACATTCCCAAGTCATCCATCTGTCCTGCACCCCAGAGTAAGGAATACCCACCACCTGGGAAGCGGCAGCAGTGGCGCTATTTCCATGCTTAAAACCAGGAATTTTTTCCAACAGGGATCTAACACCAATTTTTGGGATGCCTGGGAGTTAGGACGAAGAATCCCAGAATCCCTGAGGCTGAAAAAGGCCTCTGGGATCATCAAGTCCAACCTGGGATAGATCCCCACCTTGGCACTGAGTGCCACGTCCAGGAATTCCTTGGACACCTCCAGGGATGAGGAATCCAAAGCTCCCTGGGCACTTCCAAAGCCTGACCACCCTTTCCATAGAAAAACTCCTCCTGCTGTCCGAAAAAGGAGTATTAGGATAAAGGAGAAGGACAAAATCCCACATAAAGCCAAGGGATTGATGGAATTGTTATTCCTGGCTCCAGCAAAGAGAAGGAAAATCCCAGCGGGATTCCTGACACCCCTCCAAGGGTGTCCCAGTGGCAATTCGTCCTGGAAGTGTCAGAAATGACGGGATTTTAATTAAAACCAGGAAACTCCGGGGTTATTCATCCATCGCTCCATAAATTCACCGCAAGACTCGGATTCATTATTTCATCCAATATTAAATTAAAAAAGGGGGGGGATGAATGTGTCACATTCCATAAGAACATAAATATTCCAGCTGGGAGTCCGTGGGCACTTCAATCCCATTGGATTCACTTTAAGAGATCCCCCTGGATGGTTGTGTTTCAATTTCGCTCCGTTCCCTGCCCAGCTTTGGGAAAACGTGCCAGGAATTTTGCATTGGAGCATTTTATGGATGCATTTGAGATATTGGATAATCCAGAAATCCCAAATGAAGTCCATGGAAAGTTCCCTCTCTCCCCTCCACTGGTTGCAGTTGATTGGGATGGATGTTTATCCAGGGGGATGTTTATCCAGGGGGATTTTTCCCAGCTTTTTCAGCTGGTTTGAATTAAAACTGCTTAAAAAGGGGGAAGAGTTGATGGTGATTCTTCCCTCTCCCAGAAACTGGGGAAAGAAGGGATCCACAGGGATCCAGGAGCCATGGATCCGTGGATAAGGAAGCTGGGATGACCTCAGGAGTGGCTGGAAAATTCCAAGGTGGTGGAAGATCCATGTCCAAGGTGATCAAAACACCACGAGCTCCTTCGGATTGTCCCTTCCTGGAGAAATCCAGGTGCCCATCTAAGCTTGGCTTGGAAAAGGGGGAAATATATGGAATTCTGGACTGGTTTGGGCTGGAAGAGACCTTCAAGACCATCTTGTTTCCCGGTTGGAATATTCCTTGGAAAGGCAACTTCCACGAGCTCCATGTCCTTCAGGTGCCTCCTCTTCCAAGTGAATCCCCGGCTCAGAGGTTGATCCCATCACTCCCACATTCCATGGATGTGTCCATGCTCCGGGAACATCCCACTCTCCTGACAGGGTTGATGCAACTTCCCAAGGATTCATTGGAATTTCTCTTTGCCCCATCCCATCCACCCGGAGCCGAACTTGAGGAAAACCTTGCACTTGGGATCATCTCCCACCCATCCCAACTGGATCAGTGTCCCTTGGGATAAATGTCTGAAGCTGAAGGAAAGGTTGGATGGGATGTTGGGAAGGAATTGCTGGCTGGAAGGGTGGGGAGGGGCTGGGCTGGAATTGCCAGAGCAGCTGGGGCTGCCCCTGGATCCCTGGGAATGCCCAAGGCCAGGTTGACCATCGGGGCTTGGATCCACCTGGGATAGTGGGAAGTGTCCCTGGGCGGACCGGGATGGGCTTTGAGGTCCCTCCCATTCCAAACCATTCCACGATTCCATGGAACTGCTGGCAAACCCAGCAGACTTCGGGATCCCACCTTCCCTCCTTCCCACTGCAATGTCCAAGGAAAAAGGGAACAAAACCTTGGCTACTGGATGTTCCCCGCACCCTCTGCATCCCAATCCCTCAGAACAACATCCCGCCATTCCAGGGATAACTCCGGTGGGGCTCAACCCTTTCCAGGTGGGAATTCAATGCTCCATCTCGCCAGCTTTCCCGGTTTTTTTTATGGAAAAACACCATAAAATATCATTTGGCCGGAGACAAAACCTCCCTGCTCCGAGCGCTGTCAAGCCGGGGACACCCAGAGCTCCGCTGGAAAGGCAGGAAAAGGAATTGGGAACTTGGAAGGGGGAATTTGATGCCGAGCAAAGTTTATGGGTCCCTTTCAAGGCAGCGTGAAATTCGCTCCTATGATTAAATCGAGCCCCGAACATTCCCTATAAAAACAACACGGAGCATGAAATTTATATCCCAGCCTTGTCCAAGCCGTGGGGAAAAAGGGCTGAAATTATTGTTTGGGGTTTGTTTTTCAGGAGAAGGGGGGAGAGAGGGGAGGCTCAGGAATATTTTATGGATTTTTGTGGATAAAGCAGCAGGGAAGACAGGGAAAAGGTCGGCTCTGATTCCCGGGAAAGTGTTGGCAGGGCTGCATTTCTCCTAGATTGTGAATGTGCTCCGGAATACAAAGGAGCAAACATGATTTTTGGGAAAGAGGGGGTTTGCTCCCAAAAAGCCCCATTTCAGTCTCATCCTGAAGTAATTTGGGAGTCCTGGACATGCAGGAACACTCCTTGGATACTCCAGAATCCCTGAGGTTGGAAAATCCTCCAGGATCAGCGAGTCCAAGCTGCGCCCGATCCCCACCTTGGCGCTGAGTGCCACATCCAGGAATTCTTTGGATACCTCCAGGGATGGGCACTCCAAAGCTCCCTGGGCAATTCCAAGGCCTGAGCGCCTTTTCCGTGAGGAAATTCCTGCTGGTGTCCAACCTGGCCCTCCCCTGGCACAGCTTGAGGCCATTCCCTCTTTTCCTGTTGTTCTCTGGGATCAGATCCCAAATCCCATCTGGCTCCAACCTTTCAGGGAGTTGTGCAGAGCCACAAGGTTCGCCCGATCCCTCTTTTCTCTGGGATGAGCCCCTTGCCCAGCTCCCTCAGCTTTTCCAGGTGCTCCAGCCCTTTCCAGCTCCATTGCCTTCCCTGGACACGCTCCAGTCCCTCCGTGTCCATGAAAATCCCAGAATTGGACACAGCATTCATGGAAAAGCCGTTTGCTCCGATATTCCATGCCAATCCTTTCCTGCCCTAAAAAACTTCCCAGATCCAGATTTGCCAGCCACATCCAGCTGCTGCTGGAATTGGCACGGGGAGCTGAACATTCCAAAATCAACTCCATGAATTTTCCACCCCGTGACACCTGCGGGATGTGGGAGCTGAGCTCCTCCCTGAGTGGGTGCCTGGGAAAACGGGATCCACATCCAGGTGACCTTGGATTGTCCTGGTTGGCCCATGACCCATCCAACAACAGACTGGGAATCCAAAGTTTAAACTTCCAGTTTAGGCTGGAATTTAGGGGAAATTCCTGCATGGAAAGGGTTGTCCAACCACACACAGGCTGCCCAAGGAAACAATGGAATGCCCATCCCTGGAATGATGTAAAAGCCCTCTGGATGTGGCACTTGGGGACACGGTCAGCGGTGGCCTTGGCAGAGCTGGTGGTCTTAGAGGGCTTTTCCAACCTAAAAGATTCCACGATTTCCTCCTTTTCCATCCCAGAAACTGTTTTCCTGCAGGATTCAAAAAGCTGTCTGCTCTTCGCATGCAGCCAACATGGCTTGGCTTGTCCAGGGCTGGGAGAGAAAGTTGGCACCAAAAAAAGCAGGAACAAAGTTGGGAATTCCAAAGGAATGCTGAGAAAAGCATTAGAAAAGCATTTCCATGTTTTCAGAAGAGCTGTCCCAAAGATGGGAATATTTCTTTTCCATGGATATATTTTAGAACCTCAGACTGGGGGAAATTCCACTCTCAGAAGGAAAAGAAAAATCTTTGTAACATTAATCCAACCAGGAAAGTTCTGGAAAAACATCCAGAAGTAGTTGGAAGGTTCAGAAAAGTGGGAATAAGAGCAGCATCTGGGATTTCCTGGGTTTCCCTGGTTTTCCCTGGGTTTCCCTGGATTCCTAGGCTCCCAACCACCCCAGGTGTTACCGTCAGACCGAAATATCACAGACACTCCCTTATCCAGGGGCATCCTTGGTTTTTTGGGAGAGTATTCACAGTCTGGGTTGGGATGACACGTTGAGACCTGCAGAGCTGCATCCAGCTCTGGAATTCCCAGCCCAGGAAGGACATGGAGCTGTTGGAGCGATCCAGAGGCACCAGGATGATCAGAGGGATGGAGTAGCTCTGCTGTGAGGAAAGGCTGGGAGAGCTGGGAATGCTCCCCTGGAGAAGGGAAGGAGCCAGGGAGAGCTGCGAGCCCCTTGCAGGGCCTAAAGGGGCTCCAGGAGAGCTGCAGAGGGACTGGGGCCAAGGCATGGAGGGCCAGGAGGCAGGGAATGGCTTCCCAGTGGGAAAGGGGAGCTTGGGCTGGGATGTTGGGAAGGAATTGCTGGCTGGGAGGGTGGGGAGGGGCTGGGCTGGAATTGCCAGAGCAGCTGGGGCTGCCCCTGGATCCCTGGGAATGTCCAAGGCCAGGCTGGACACTGGGGCTTGGATCCACCTGGGATGGTGGGAGGTGTCCCTGGACAGAACTGGATGAGCTTTCAGCTCCCTTCCCAGCCAAACCATCCCATAATTCTGTGATTCCTAATCCACCTGGCCACACTGCCGGGAGCTCTGGTGTGGAACAAACAAAGGAAAATCATTGGAAAACTCCTTCCCTCCTGGCCCAGTTGGGCACAGGTGGTTTTGAGCAGCTCCCAATTCGCCACAGTCACTCCCAACTTTTGATTGAAATTCCACCTTCCAGCGCCTGCCTTTCCAGCCGGGATTTTTACGGCCGCAGGAACGAAGCCGGAGTTCAAACAGCACATGGCGAGATCAAAAAATTCCCGCAGCCGGAATGCTCCACCCGGCTTTTCCTTCATTATTCCGGCCTTTACGGAGAGCTTTTACAAGGTGTTTATTTTCGGATCCAGCGTCGGCAGCCATGTGGTGGGAAGAGATTCCAGATAGGCACAGCGGGATGGATTTGCTTAAAGGGGTTTATGGACGGGTCTTGGCTTTTTCCAAGCGGGATAATTGGATGTAGTACACCCTGTACTTGGGATTTGTTGGATATGAAGCGTGAAATGGGCCCGGCTGGATTCTGTCAATCATTGGAACTGCCCAGGGAGGCCTTTGGAAGCTGGGAATTGTCTGGGATGGGGGATTCGTTTGGCATCCTCCCAGCCGAGGCGCTGGTTCCATGGAAAATAAGATGGGATGGGCATCCTGGTGGGTTTTGGGGATCACTGTGGGTTTTGGGGATCCTGGTGGGTTTTGCGGATTCCAGGGGGTTTTGGGGATCCTGGTGGGTTTTGGGGATCACTGTGGGTTTTGGGGATCCTGGTGGGTTTTGGGGATCACTGTGGGTTTTGGGGATCACTGTGGGTTTTGGGGATTCCAGGGGGTTTTGGGGATCCTGAGGGGATTATGGAATCCCTGAGGTTGGAAAATTCTCCAGGATCACCAAGTCCAAGCTGTGCCCGATCCCCACCTTGGCACTGAGGGACACATCCAGGAATTCCTTGGACACCTCCAGGGATGGGCACTCCAAAGCTCCCTGGGCACTTCCAATGCCTGACCATCTTTTCCATGGAAAAATTCCTTCTGATATCCAAAATCCAGGGATGAAGGCTCAGGATTAGTGGATGAAGGACTTTGAGCCTCCCGGGAGGTGCTGCAGGAAGCCTGGATTGTCCACAGATCCCAAAGAGCCAAAAAAATGACGGAATCGTGGAATGGTTTGGGTTGGAAGGGACCTTAAAGATGATCCAGTTCCACCCCTTGCCAGGGATAGGGAATTTTCCATTGGATTATTCCTCTTAATCCTTTTAATCCTCTAAATCTCCAGGTGAAGGAAATTTAAATTCTCCCTCCTCTATTGCTCGGTGTCCCATTTTCCCTAATTCCCATGATTTCCATGATTTCCACCCTCCAATTTTCCCCTGCATTATTCCATGCACCCAGCCCAGCTCCACTCCTGTTTCCTTCCCGTCCTGGAATTCCCACACCCCACTGCATGAACTGATCCAAGGAACACCGGGAGCAGGCAGAGGAGCAAGGGGATCAAAATCCCACCCAAAAAAATCCCATCCATTTCAACTCCCAATCCTTGAATCCAAAGCTTTTCTTCCAGTGGCACATCCCAACCCGTGTTCCCATCAGGAATTTGGAGGCAGCTCCTTCTTTTCCCAATTTTTAGCCTTTTTGGGAAGTTTTTGCATGGCACGACATCCGTTATTCCATGCTAGGAAACAGAGGTTCCCACCAAACCATCCCCATGGGATTGCCATCTCCAGCTTTGGAAGATCCCTGTTGTCCAAGAGCACTCGGACACATCTTCCAATATTTTTCCTGCTCCAGCCTGGAGGATCCTTTCCCATAGGGATGAGTGTCTCCAAAAAAACCCACCTCTAATTCCAACCCTGTTTTTCTTCCAAATGCAGATTTTTGAACAAAATTCCCACCATTTCACAGTCAGAACCACGGAAAGGCCAAGCCTTGCACGGCTCCGCTTGTGAAGGTCTAAAATTCCCCTTTCAGCCCAGAATTCCCACAGGGATGCAGAAATTCCATCCAGGATAACTCACCTTCTTGGCCACGTGGCACATCTGCTCTGCTGGGAGATAATCGAAGGGAAAGACGAATCTCCAGTTGAAATTCCCTTCTCCTCCCATGGATCTGTAGTGGACATCCGTCTTCTGCTTGTTCTCCTCGTGTCCCACCAGCCACCTGCCAGGGACAAACAGAGCCCATGGAAAAGCGGGATCACGGCGAGGATTTGGGATCTCGCTCAATGTTACAACATCCACGAGTAGGAAATGAAATGTTCCTGGTCCCGGTGGCTGCTGGGGATAGGGAAAACCTGGAGATGGGAGAGGGAATGCAGCAGTTCCAGGGTTGGGAGATCAATCAGTGCTGCGGGTGGCAACTCCAGAATTATGGAATCATGGAATCATGGAATGGTTTGGGATGGAAGGATCTTAAGGATCATCCCATTCTCACCCCATTCCATGGGCAGGGACACCTCCCACTATCCCAGCTGGATCCAAGCCCCAGTGTCCAGCCTGGCCTTGGACATTCCCAGGGATCCAGGGGCAGCCCCAGCTGCTCTGGCAATTCCAGCCCAGCCCCTCCCCACCCTCCCAGCCAGCAATTCCTTCCCAACATCCCAGCCCAAGCTCCCCTTTCCCACTGGGAAGCCATTCCCTGCCTCCTGGCCCTCCAGCCCTTGGCCCCAGTCCCTCTGCAGCTCTCCTGGAGCCCCTTTAGGCCCTGCAAGGGGCTCGCAGCTCTCCCTGGCTCCTTCCCTTCTCCAGGGCAACATTCCCAGCTCTCCCAGGCTGTCCATCACTTCCTCAGGAATCCTGTCCACAGCTTGACAGCCTCTTCCATGGAGAGTTTTTCCCTAATATCCTACAAGGATAGGGAGGTTCCAGTCCCTGCACAGGAGGCAGCAATGGATGGAAGTAAAAGTCTCCACTGGATCCCTGATCCATAGGGCAGATCCTCAGGCACAAAAAGGATCCTTTCATCCCTTCCCAATAGGATTTTTCAGGATGACTCTCCTTGGGGATGGAAGATCTGGAAGCTGAGGAAGTTTTGAACTCATTTCAAGCCCTGCAAGATTCATTTGGATGCTAAAAATCGGGAAAGGGATTTCAGCAATCCCTGGATGCTCCCACTTTTCCAGCAGCATGACTTTTTAGGAGTCCCAAAAGACACGGAGCAGCTTAACCGGAGCTGATAACAACGGACTTGATGGGAATACCGGGAAAGCAGCACGGCATTCTGGATTTACAGGGGGAAAATCGGGATTGTAAAAGGCGGATTTACAGTCTGTTCCCAAATCCCGCCTCTTCCTGCCTATAAATCCCAAGAAGGCACAAAACAAGGAACTCCCTTGGCTGGGAGTTCCACAAAATAAATCCTAAATGGAGTCAGTCAGGGAAGAGAATGTGCTGAAGGAGCTGTTTCCAGGAATAAAGGGAATTCCAAAGAAAGCAGCCGTGCAAATAATCCAATCTATGAGCACGGAAAAAGTCTGGGAGAGGAGTTGGGAATGAGCAGACAACAAGATCCTCTCTCTATGGCCAGGCTGCTCCCACATCTCATCCCACTATGGGAACATCCAAGCGGTCCAAGGAAAAATATTGCCATGGGATCATCCCAGAGATCTGAAGAAAAAGGTTGTGAGCTCAGCAGAGACGTGTCATCCAAAAAACTGGATCCGTGGCTGGAGAGGTGTGGATCCATAGTTGGAGAGGCGTGGATCCATAGTTGGAGTGTTGTGGATCCACGACTGGAGATGTGGATCCATGGTTGGAAAGGTGTGGATCCATGGCTGGAGAGGTGTGGATCCATGACTGGAGAGGTGTGGATCCATAGTTGGAAAGCCATGGATCCATGGTTGGAAAGGTGTGGATCCACAGTTGGGAAGGCGTGGATCCATGGCTGAAGAGGTGTGGATCCATGGTTGGAAAGATGTGGATCCATGACTGGAGATGTGGATCCATAGTTGGAAAGCTGTGGATCCATAGTTGGAGTGTTGTGGATCCATGGCTGGAGAGGTGTGGATCCATGGTTGGAAAGGCGTGGATCCATGGTTGGAAAGGTGTGGATCCATGACTGGAGATGTGGATCCATAGTTGGAAAGGTGTGGATCCATAGTTGGAAAGGTGTGGATCCATGGCTGGAGAGGTGTGGATCCATGGTTGGAAAGGTGTGGATCCATGGTTGGAGAGGCGTGGATCCATGGCTGGAGAGGTGGATCCATGACTGGAGAGGTGTGGATCCATGACTGGAGATGTGGATCCATGGTTGGAAAGGCGTGGATCCATGGCTGGAGAGGTGGATCCATGACTGGAGAGGTGTGGATCCATGACTGGAGAGGTGTGGATCCATAGTTGGAGAGGTGTGGATCCATGGTTGGAAAGCTGTGGATCCATGACTGGAGATGTGGATCCATGGCTGGAGATGTGGATCCACAGTTGGAAAGCTGTGGATCCATGACTGGAGATGTGGATTCATAGTTGGAAATCCATGGATCCATAACTGCAACAGTTACGATGAACTGGAGAGCTGTGATGATTCCTCCATCCCAGCAGGATCCACGTCTATCCCACAATGCCAAGGACCACCTTCATTCCTTCCCTGCTGCTCCTGCACCTCCAGCCTCCGGAATCCGGGAGACTCCGGAGTGGGACACTCACCCTTTGACGTAGATGTCGCTCATCTTCTCCCCGGTGATGCTGAGGTCATCCAGGATCACATCCTTGGTGTTCCAGATGATGCAGCGGAGGTAGAACCTGGAAAATTCCAGGAATAAAACCATGGAAAGGTGGGAAACTCATCCACCTGGAAGCCCAGTTGTCCCGCTGAGGGATTTCCCTGTGGGAGCTGTTTCCCTGGAATGATCCCACACCTGTCCCTCAACCGGGTGGATGAATCCATTCCCACCCGAGGCTTCCAAGCATTCCCAGCTCCCTTCCTGAAGAAAAGATGAGGAAAAAATGGGAAGTTACCTCTTGGCTTTGCGTGGAGTGACATTGAAAGGGGGGCCGGGATGTCCAAGGGATTTGGGAAACAGATCCACCCACATCTGGAGCTTTCCCTGCATGGAAAAACAGAGCCCTGAAGCCTCAGGAGATTCCAAACGGGCACCTGAACTTCCCCAGGGAGAACTGGGATCCTTGGGTGGGAAGGGACGATTCCTCAATGGAAAAGTGGCATTAAAATTATTTTAGGGATAGTTGGGAATGTGTTGATGGATGGAAATCCTGGGAAGCAGCTGAGGGAGGTGGGAATGGTCTGGAGCACCAGGAAAAGCTGTGGGAGCTGGGAAAGGGGCTCAGCCTGGAAAAAACAGGGATCGGGGGTTTCTGGCTCTCCACAGCTTCCTGAAAGGCGGGAATTGGGATCTGCTCCCGGGGAATAACAGGAAAAGAGGGAACAGCTTCCAGCTCTGCCAGGGGAGGCTCAGGGTGGACATCAGCAGGAATTTCCTCATGGAAAGGGTGCTCAGGCTGTGGAATTGCCCAGGGAGCTTTGGAGTGCCCATCCCTGGAGGTGTCCAAGGAATTCCTGGATGTGTCCCTCAGTGCCAAGGTGGGGATCGGGCACAGCTTGGACTCGCTGATCCTGGAGGATTTTCCAACCTCAGGGATCCCAGGATTCTGGGAGAAGAATTCTGAGTAGGACTTTTAGACCAAAAATGTAAAATTAAATAAATTAAATTAAATTAAATTAAATCAACTTAAATTCAAAAATGGGAGCCGATCCTGGAGGGAATGACCACCTCCACTCCCTGGGACCATCCCGTATCCCAGGGCAGACATTCCCAGCAGGATTCTCCCCCTGGATATGGCTGGATCAGGAGATGACGTTCCCGGGCTCATCGCGGCCACATTCCCGGACCCACCTGCTCGATGTCTGGCTGGAGGGGGCTGTAAAGGCGCCGGGTCTCCACGTGCTCCGGAACCAATCCCTGCTTCCGGAGCGCAGCCAGGGCAAGCCGCTCCTCCACCGGCCCCAGGTGCGGATTCGGGGGTTTTCCATCCTCTGGGAATTGGAGAAGTGCAGAGTTCATCCCACAGGAATGGATTTTGGCCAGGAAGAGCTGGAGCAGTGCAGCCTCCATTCCCAAATCCATCGCCACAAACAATCCTCAGCACAGGTATCCCATTCCCAGTGGGAAAACCTGTGGGGACCCTCGTGCAACCACCCCGCAAATCAGAGCCAGGGAAACAGGACAAAGATCCAGCTGGATCCCATGGAAAGAGGAATCCAATGATTGATCCTGCTCCTGTGTCCAGGTCTCCTAAAGTCCCAGAAATCGGGATTCCCGTCAACCCTCAGCTGATGTTCCCACTCCCAACAGTTTATCCCAGAGTTTAAAGCCATCCAGGATCTTCAGCTGGGCGGAGAGGAATGAGCCCAGTGGGATCCCATTTCTTCTCTGCTGGATTTGGGGTGAAAGATGGGAATGGGAAGAGGAGGAAGGACATGGAGACACCACCAGCACAGCCTGGGGCTTGTTCCAAGCTCCTACTCCAGTCCAAGTCCCTGCTCCAGTCCCACCAGGATATTTGTGGTCCTCCATCCATGGAAGACCTGGAATTATCTCCTCCTCCTCCTCCCCTGCTCCACACCAGCCCCTGATCCTGCCTAAAATGGGCCAAAATTCCTCAATAATGGACATTCCTGCCTTCTCTTCCTGGTCAGGATCCATCCATCCATCCACCCATCCATCCATCCATCCCAGTATGGCCAATGGCCAGCTCCTGCCTCCCCATCCCATTCCTGGGATGGGACACGATGCCCTATCCTTGGATATCAGGAAAGTGGTGGAGTCCCCACCCCTGGGGGTGTCCAAGAAAAAACTGGAAATGACATTTGGACAAGGTTGGACTCGATCTCAAAGGTCTTTTCCAACCCGAATTCTGAGATTCCAGGATCTTCAAGGACGTTCCCAACCTAAAAGATTCCCTGATTCTCTGAATCCAACCCAAACGATCCCAAAATCCCAGGCTGGAGTTGGTGGACTTCACCCCACTCTACTCATGCTCCTTCCAGGACCTTTGAAGCACAACACACTCCATAAATATTATTCCAACTCCACCAAATCCAGGTGAGATATCCCAGCTCCTTCCTTGGCAAGGAAGCGCTTAACTCCAGCCAGCTGGGCTAATTCCCAACGATTTCCCAAGTCCTGGAATCCTGGTGTGTGCGCACACGTGCGGCTTTACACACCGGAAAAAGAACGAGCCCCGCTCGGAGAACAACGAATCTGGGATTTATGGAACAACGGGCTGGGGGGAGAGGCTTGTAAAATCCCGGCTCTCGTGTTTAACGGCTCCAGTTTATTCCCAGTCCGGCTCCGGAGCTCGCAGCTGGATTCCAGATCTGCTCCGGGTCAAGCCTCGGGCTTTGTTCTGCTGTTTGAACTCGCGGCCATTAAAGCAGGCGAAGGTGACAGCAGGCGCTGGCACGGGGGGGGGGGACACATTTTAACACCTCCCCAGCTTTCCCTGGAAAATTTTTCCATAAGGAGAGGCTGTAAAGGATTCCTTGCTTCCCTTCTCCTCAGGGGAAAAGTTGAATTCCTGAAGGAATTTGTGCTTTGTTTCCCCAGAGCACAGAGAGGGGCCAGCCCTGGGTTGTGCCTCGTTTTGTGTCTCTGGTGATGTCCTAAAAAAAGCCAATCAAACTTTAGGTGGGATATTGGGAATTCTTCCCTGCGGTGGTGGGGAGGCCCTGGAGGAGAATTCCCAGAGAAGCTGTGGCTGCCCCTGAATGTCTGGAAGTGTGCAAGGCCAGGTTGGATCTACCTGGGATAGTGGGAGGTGTCCCTGCCCATGGAGGGGGTGGAACTGGATCATCTTTAAGGTCCTTCCAACCCAAACCATTCCAGGATTCCAAACTGCGGCTCCTGGACCTGACCCAGTGGGATTTCACCTCCTCCCAGGGCCAAAACCCTTTTTTTGTGCCTTAAAGAAGAGTTTTCCCAAAAAAAACCACCTCTTATCCCAGGAATGTTGGGTCAGATGGAGGTGCCATAGGCAAACAAAAAACTCCTCCCCAAAATTCCAGGACTTTTGCCCTCTTTGGTAGAAGTTAGGTTTGTCCCCCGATTCCCCCAAATCCTGACGGAATTCCCAGGCCCGTGTGTGGGATATTGTCTCCCTCTAGTGACCATCCCCAAAATGAGATTCCAGTGGCAGAGCTGCTCTTCCGGCTCCGGCAGCACTTGGAATATCAGGTTGGAGCTTCCCATCCCACAGTGGGGTGGGGTTGGATTTGTGTCAATCACCGGACTGAAGGTCTGGAATTCAATCCCAGCATTTGGGACACAGCCACGTTTGGGAATGGCTCAGAGCCAATGGGGACAGTGAGGGGGAGGGTGGGGACAATGCCATCGCCCACTCCTGACCTCCAGGATGTCCCTCTTCACGATGACTCCAAGCACTCGGAACATCAGGCTGGAGCTTCTCACTCCCAGTCTGGAGGTGTTGGGTTTGGTCCAACTCAAGGTCAATGTTCCTGGATTGAAGGTCTGGGTTCAATCCCAGGATGTGGAGCACGGCCAAGTTTGGGAATGGGTCAGAGCCAATGGGGACAGTGAGGGGGAGGATGAGGACAAGTCCCTCACCCACTCCTGGCCTTCACAATAACCCTTCTTGTGACATCTCCATGCACTTGGAATGTCAGGTTGGAGCTTCTCACTCCCAAGCTGGGGGTGTTGGGTTTGGTCAAACTCAAGGTCAGTGTTCCTGGATTGAAGGTCTCCAATCCCAGGATTTGGAGCATGGCCAAGTTTGGGAAAAGTGCAGAGCCAACATGGACGGTGAGGAGAAGAATGGGGACAATGCCATCACCCACTCCTGGCCTCCATAATGCTCCTCATGATGTCTCCATGCACTTGGAACATCAGTTTGGAGCTTCCCACAAACATAAGGTCAACGTTCCTGGATTGAAGGTCTCCAATCCCAGGATTTGAAGCATGGCCAAGTTTGGGAAAAGTGCAGAGCCAACGTGGAAATGGAGGAGAAGGTTGGGGACAATGCCATCACCCAGTCTTGGTGATGTCTCCATGACATCCAGCTCCACCCCTTGCTCTGCATAAGGGAAATTCTGCTATCCCGAAGCATCCATGACATCTTACCCAGCTCGGACAGGACATATTCCTGCTCCCGGAAGATGATCCGGTCGGATTTGTAGGTGGGAGCTTTGTAGTTGTGCTGCAGGGAGAAGAGCTGGAGCAGCTGGGAAGGGCGGAGTTGGTCTCGCCACTGATTGGGGCCGGAGCTGAAACCGAACAGAATCATGGAATCATGGAATGGGTTGGGTTGGAAAAAGGTCAAAGATCATCCAATGCCACCCAGGGACACCTCCCACTATCCCAGGTGGATCCAAGTCCCAATGTCCAACCTGGTCCCAGGGATCCAGGGGCAGCCCCAGCTGCTCTGGCAATTCCAGCCCAGCCCCTGCCCACCCTCCCAACCAGCAATTCCTTCCCAAGATCCCATGTAAATCTCCCATTCCAGGGATGGGGCAGCCCCAGCTTCTCTGGGAGTGTCCTCAGCACGAGGTCACCAGGAGACACCAGGGATGGAACAGGATCTCCCTGGAGGAGAATCAGGACTCTGGGAAGTACAGCTCGACAAGTTCCCCTTGCCATGATCCCGTGGCCACCTCAGCAACCCAGTCCTGGGACCCACGGCCATTCCAAGCCCATGGAGATACCCACGTGCAGTAGGTTTGGGGGAGGCCACAGCGCGCCCCGTATTTGGACAGGAAGCGATTCTCCAGGTCGATGACGGTCTCGCCGATCTTCTCATCCTTGGACAGGAGGTCGTAGTCGTAGAGGGTGACCTTGAGGTCCTTCTCCAGAGGCAGGGTGCAGCTCAGCTCGAACATCCTGGAAACGGGAGCGGAGAAATGCTTGGGAAAAGAGGATGGTGCCGCTGGAATTCCATGGGAATGGATCCACACCCACCCCATCCCACCAGTAATGGGATGGATCGTTGGTCACATTGGACCAGCAGTGCCAGGGCTGTGTTGTGGTGGCTGAGTTTATCAAGGAATCACGGAACCATGGAATGGGTTGGGCCAGGAGACACCTCAGTGACCTCATTCCACACCTCCCACTGTCCCAGGTGGATCCAAGCCCCAGTGTCCAGCCTGGCCTTGGACATTCCCAGGGATCCAGGGGCAGCCCCAGCTGCTCTGGCAATTCCAGCCCAGCCCCTCCCCACCCTCCCAGCCAGCAATTCCTTCCCAACATCCCAGCCCAAGCTCCCCTTTCCCACTGGGAAGCCATTCCCTGCCTCCTGGCCCTCCAGCCCTTGGCCCCAGTCCCTCTGCAGCTCTCCTGGAGCCCCTTTAGGCCCTGCAAGGGGCTCGCAGCTCTCCCTGGCTCCTTCCCTTCTCCAGGGCTCCGCTCCCGTGATCCATGTGTGGAAATGGAACCAAGCCTGCCCTGGGTTAATTTTTCCCTGGATAAATTCTTCCCAAAGAAACATTGATCCCATTTAGTTCCTCCTAATTGGACCTGACAGAGGTCGCTGCGATATCCAGGGAAAAAGAGGAACAGGTGGGAGTCCGGAATCCTCATTGCCATGGAGTTTGAAGAGGGGAAGAAATGACAGCTTTGGGAAAAAAATCCTCTTTGAGGAAATATCCAAAACAGGAGTCAGGCCTGGAATCATGGAATTCCAGACTGGTTTGGGTTGGAAGAACCTTAAATCCCATCGAATTCCAACCCAAGGCAGGGGCACCTTCCACCAGCCCCAGATCCACCCCTCTGGATACAAATGGATCCAAACTGAGCCAGCCTCATGGATTTTGGAGACGCGGAATGTGGCACGACTGGGAGTGCTGGAGAATCTGAGCACCACCACAGTAAATAATAAATAATAAATAGTAAATAGTAAATAGTAAATAATAAATAATAAATAATAAATAATAAATAATAAATAAAATCTGGGACTGGGAACACAAACAGGGATCAAATCCTGCTTCCCATAAAATCCATCTGATTTTCCAAGGGTGCTCCCACCAGTCCAGGCCACCAATGCTGGGACACCTTCCCAACAAAGCAAGATGGAGAGGGAGTTAAGTTTAGATGGGATGTTGGGAAAAAATTCCTCCCTGGGAGGGTGGGGAGGGGCTGGGCTGGAATTGCCAGAGCAGCTGGGGCTGCCCCTGGATCCCTGGGAATGCCCAAGGCCAGGCTGGACACTGGGGCTTGGATCCACCTGGGATAGTGGGAGGTGTCCCTGCCCATGGATGGGGTGGAACTGTTGGGATTTAAGGTCTTTTCCAACCCAGACCATTCCATGATTCCATAATTCTTTGATAAAACTTCCCACCCTGGCTTTACACCCCAGTTCCTGGCTGCTGATAAACCCCCAGGTCCTGGCAGCTGATAACCGCAAGTCCTGGCTGATTTTCACCCCAGTTCCTGGCTGCTGATAAACCCCCAGGTCCTGGCAGCTGATAACCCCAGGTCCTGGCTGGTTTTAAACCCCCAGGTCCTGGCAGCTGATCTTAAATGCCAGGTTCTGGCTGCTGATAACCCCCCAGGTCCTGGCAGCTGATAACCCCCGGTCCTGGCTGGTTTTAAACCCCCAGGTCCTGGCAGCTGATCTTAAATGCCAGGTTCTGGCTGCTGATAACCCCCCAGGTCCTGGCAGCTGATAACCCCCCAAGTCCTGGCAGCTGATTTTAAACCCCCAGGTTCTGGCTGCTGTTAAACCACAGGTCCTGGCAGCTGATAACCCCAGGTTCTGGCTGATTTTAACTCCAGGTCCTGGCAGCTGATAAACCCCAGGTCCTGGCTGATTTTAACCGCAGGTCCTGGCAGCTGATTTTAAACCCCCAGGTCCTGGCAGCTGTAACCCCCAGGTCCTGGCTGCTGTTAAAGCCCAGATCCTGGCTGCTGTTAAAGCCCAGGTCCTGGCTGCTGTGTAAAGCCAGGTCCTGGCTGCCATTAAAATCCCATTTCCTGGTTTTTTCCCAGCTGGCTGCCCTCCAGCTCCAGCCAATTACTTCGTGTTGTTCCCAGTTCCTCCTGCACTCTTAATTAGTGCCTTAATTACTCCCTTCCTCTCCTTAAAATCTGCTCCAGAGTGGCTGCTGGGAATGGTTATCCTGCTTTTCCCCAGCCTTCCCGCACAGGTGGAAAATTCCGCAGGGACGCTTCCCACTATCCCAGGTTGCTCCAACCTGGAATTGGGTGCTGGAATGGGAAGCTCTGCTTGGCCCAGCACAATTCCTTCAATAGGACATCAAAAATTCCATGGATCCTGAATGGAATCCACACTTACTTCCCAAAGACAGGCTCCAGAGTGCAGGGAAGGTAATTTTCCTGGTCATTTATGGATTTCTTTCCCACGGAAATCTTCACGTAGGGATCGCACTGGAGGTGGGAACGGAAAGAAACACAAAAATCCCGTGGGGTTGTTGGATTGGGAGTGACCTTAAAACCCGCTCAATCCCACTCTTTTCCATAGGTTGTTCCAAATCCCATCCCTTTCCCGACTCAAATTATTCTGGGAATCGGGCATCAGTTTGGAAAGCAGGGAATTTCATTCAAGTCAGATTTTTTTGCCAGGAGACGCAAAAAACTCAAGGAAAAGATCCAATTCCACTAAAAGACTTCACCTGGATCTACAGGGATCCACCATCCCCGTCACATCCAAAAATTCCCTGGAAAAAAGATCCAGGCCAAGTTTCCTCATCATTTTTCCCTGATTTCCCTTTTCCTGCTGATTTGTTTTTTAAGGAATGGACGGGAAACAGCACTCAGGGAATGGAATGAGCACCCAAGTCTTCCTTGGGCTGGGATGAGCCTCTGGAAAATTTCCATCCCAGGGGAAACTTGGGATCAAATTTCGGTTGGTTTGGGGTTTTAAATTAAAAAAAAAAAAAAGGGTTTTTTCCTTCTTTTTAATGCTCGGGAATCACTTATGGGAGATTTCTAAGGAATGGAACACTTCCGTTCCAAATCCATTGGAAAAAAAAATGGGAAAATTCAAAAGCGGTTGGAATTTCTTTGTATGCTTTTCCATATATTCCATATATATATTTCCCATATTCCATATATGTATAAATATATTTATTTTTCCATATATTTTCATATACATCCATTTTCCCATCTATTTTCCATATCTATTTATCATTTTCCCATCTATTTTTCCTCACATATTTGCCATGATATTCCTTAACTTTTCCCATTTTCCAGTGAACAAAGAGACTTAAAAAGAATTTTTCCCTGAATTTCTGGGAGTTTTCAGGGAAACAAAAGAGAATTTCCTTTTCTAACCAACACAATTCCCTTTTTCCTGGAATTTTACTTCCATACCAGCAAAGCTTTGCAAGGAGGAATTTTGGGAAAAACAGGATTTTGTTTTCTTCGGCACCAAAACACCAAAAAAAACCCCCAAAATAAAAACAAACCTAAAACTTGTTGAACTAATCCTGAAAAATCAGGATGGAGGAAGAGTTGGCTCCTGGAATTCCCAGATATTACAGTGGAGGCAGAAATGAGAGACAAAGTTGTAAATTTGAAGGCAAATCCACAAATTTTGACCAATTTTGACCAAATTTTGACCAAAAAAGCTGTTCCAAGAATCGACTCCAGGAGCCAGCCCAGAGCTCTTCCAGAGGTTTCCCACCGGGATACCTTCCCATTGGAATCCTTGGGCTGGAGGTCGAAGGCGCGGATGATGTAAACCCGGACCAGACATTCCTGGAGTCCCCTGGCCGGGAGCTGCTGGAATTGCCGGGGAGGCACTGGGACGCGTGGATCGTCGGGAAGAGGGTAAATCCTGAAGGAACCCTGGGAAGGACATGGGAATTCAGGGAACAACATGTGGATGTGGGGCCTGTGGGAGCCAGCTGGGAAAGACCGGAACGAATCATGGAACCATGGAATGGTTTGGATGGGATGGGAGCTGAAAGCTCATCCCAGATCCATGGGCAGGGACACTTCCCACCATCCCAGCTGGATCCAAGCCCCAGTGTCCAGCCTGGCCTTGGACATTCCCAGGGATCCAGGGGCAGCCCCAGCTGCTCTGGCAATTCCAGTCCAGCCCCTGCCCACCCTCCCAGCCAGCAATTCCTTCCCAACATCCCAGCCCAAGCTCCCCTTTCCCACTGGGAAGCCATTCCCTGCCTCCTGGCCCTCCAGGCCTTGGCCCCAGTCCCTGTGCAGCTCTCCTGGAGCCCCTTTAGGCCCTGCAAGGGGCTCGCAGCTCTCCCTGGCTCCTTCCCTTCTCCAGGGCAACATTCCCAGCTCTCCCAGCCTGATCCAGAGGGGCTCCAGAATGCTGGAATGGTTTGGGATGGAAAGGACCTTAAATCCCATCCCATTCCCACCCCATCCATGGGCAGGGACACCTTTCCCTATCCCAGCTTGTCTCCAATCCCCATCCAAGCAGCCTTGGACAGTTCCATGGATGAGCATTCCACAACTCCCACAATTCCTGGAGTCATGGAATGATTTGGGCGGGAAAGGACCTTAAAGATCCTCCAATTCCCAGCCCTATGAACACAATCCATGGGGACGGGGCCATTCCCACCTTGAATTCCCCCACGACTGAGGGGTCATCGCTGGAATCCTGGGATCTCCCCCGGAATAGTTTGAAGGTGTGGCAGAAGTCTGAGAGATGCTCAAATTCCTCCACATTTTCCAGCTCCGTCTCGTAGACCTGAGGAGGAAAAGATGGAGCAGGGAAAAAATTCCAACCAAATCCCTCAATCCCAGGAAAATTCAACCCACTAGGAGAAATTCCCAGGAATTTTCCTCCTTATTTCCCTCTGGGACAGTGAGGAGAATTTGGGAATCCCACAGAAAATTCCAGCCCATCCCAACGACCCAGACAAAGCCAAAGTCTCCTGGAGGGTTTTTCATGGATAGAGATCTTCCAGCTGGGAATATTTTCCTTTAAACCAAGGAAAATCTTCCCTATTTGGGAGTTCGTGTTAAATTTAGGACTTCTTGTGCCTGAATCTCCGTTTTCCCTCAGAAATCCCAGATTTTTCTCATTCCCAAACCCTTCCCAGGGAGGCAGTTCCCCACCCCCTCTGCCACTTCCCAAGGGAAAACTTCCAGGAGTTTCCTGAAAGAATTTTGCAAAGGAAATGGAATTTTCCACACTGAGGAAAACGTTTCATTTTTTTTTTTTTTTAACCCAGATGGGAAAAAAAAGCCTCGAATCCCAAGGAAATCATGGAAAGTGGAATTCCACCCAACGGAAGCCACTCACCTTCAAGGTGTCGAATCCCTTTTCCAAGTAATATCCACATTTTTCCCTCTCTCCCGTGGAAGCGTAAAATTTGCTCCACCAGTCGATGAATTCCTCCTCCTGCAGTTAGAGATCCCAAAGTTACTCCTTTTCCACAAGGAAAATCCCAGGAAAACTGCAGCAACAGCTCCCAGGTTTGGGAAGTGAACCCTGCGTCAACCCCATCCCTGATTTCCAGGTTTTTTGGGATGCTCCCAACCTAAATCCGGCCGTTGCGGCCACTGTGGGTATTCCCAAGAGGATGATTCCCCATGGGAAGATGGTGTAGAGCTCCAAGAAGAATATTCCAAGAATTTGGAGCATTTTTAGGGAATTTTTGGCCAGTCAGAGGGTGGTTTTCCCAGGATTTCCATGCAGGGAATTAATTTAACTCTGGTGTTAACAGCCTGAAATGTCCCAATTTTAGGCTTTCCCTGGAAATTTTTGGGATTTGGGAGACAGGGATTGACTTCCTGGTTGTATCCCAGCACCACCCCAGCCTCCCCATCCCAACAAAACCCGCGGCTAAATGAAAAAAATCCATAAAATTCCCATCTTTCCATTAAAATCCAACAGTGCTCAGATCTTCTGAAGGACACAACCCTTGGATGAAAAAAAAAAATGGGAAGATCCCACAAAATCTCAGCTCCCACCATCACCCATCGCCTCATTCCTGGTGTGAAGCATTCCAGCTCCAAGGATGCTGCTCCAAGAGGAAAAGCGGCCACGCTGGCTCAACAATTCCATGGATTTTATAGGAACCCCGTGTTTTAGATCGCTTTGCCGGCGATCCATGAAAAATTCCTGCAGAATCCTGGTGTCTCCTATGAGGAAGCCACAAAATTCCAGCTCGGTGGCCTCACGGAGGATTCCAAATGGAATTTTACTGGCTCTATATTTGAAGTCAAAGGCACAATGGATGGACATTGGATTTAGTTGGAATATTCCGGAAATTCACTCCAAGGCTTCTGCCACCTCCTGGGTTTTTTTTTGGGGGGAGGGGGAGAATCCAAATTTTCCTTTCATCACTTCCCCATTTTATTGTTTCAAAGGCTCCATTCGGCCATCGTGACATTCCACAGGTATTGGGACACAAGGAAAACGCTTGGATTCATCCCGGGACTTACCCATGGAATCTTCTGCAGCCCCAAGGGAAAGAGTTGGATTAGAGATTTTGGTGGATTTTGACCAATACTCCAATGAAAAACAGGGAGAACATAAAAAGGAGGGAAGTGGAGCAGCTGGAATGTTAACAGCGATGGACATGATTCCATTTGGGAATGGGAAAGCCGTGGGAAGCGATGGATCGGCAAAGGATGGATTGAGGGATTTCATTTATCCAGGGGATGGAAAAAATTCCCTCCAGGTATCCCAAACCGCCTCCAGGGATTTATCCTGGACATGGCACAGAGGATCTCTGGGATCGGGATCTGTACTCCCTTTCCAGCTTTTTCATGGATCCCACTGGGCACAACGCCTGGGTGAGCATCCCTTGTGGATAAATTTATTCCCCAGTGACCAAATCCTCAAATTTTCCTGGAAAAGGAGCTTATTCCCACCTGGAAAGCTGCTGCCATGATTATCCAGAGGTTTCCTGTCTCCTTATCTCTGTTCCCTCCCTCTTGTTCTCACCACCCTTGAACTCCAACCTTTTTCCCAAGAGGGACCCATCCCGTGGATATCCTGGGAATTATGGGATCATTCCCCCTGATCCCATCATCCCAGGAGCTGCAGCAGCTCTGGGAGCAAAGCAGGGCTGGAAGGAGGGGGATTTCTCCTTTATGGAAAAAATTCCTCCCTGAGAGGGTGGGCAGGGGCTGGGCTGGAATTGCCAGAGCAGCTGGGGCTGCCCCTGGATCCCTGGCAGTGCCCAAGGCCAGGCTGGACACTGGGGCTTGGATCCATCTGGGACAGTGGGAGGTGTCCCTGCCCATGGAATGGGATGGGATTTAAGGTCACTTCCATCCCAAACCATTCCAGGATTCTGGAGCCCCTCTGCTCAGGATCAGGCTGGGAGAGCTGGGAATGTTGCCCTGGAGAAGGGAAGGAGGCAGGGAGAGCTGCGAGCCCCTTGCAGGGCCTAAAGGGGCTCCAGGAGAGCTGCAGAGGGACTGGGGCCAAGGGCTGGAGGGCCAGGAGGCAGGGAATGGCTTCCCAGTGGGAAAGGGGAGCTTGGGCTGGGATGGTGGGAAGGAATTGCTGGCTGGGAGGGTGGGGAGGGGCTGGGCTGGAATTGCCAGAGCAGCTGGGGCTGCCCCTGGATCCCTGGGAATGCCCAAGGCCAGGCTGGACACTGGGGCTTGGATCCACCTGGGATAGTGGGAAGTGTCCCTGCCCATGGATCTGGGATGAGATTTCAGATCCTTTCCCACCCAAACCATCCCATGGTCCTACAAACCCCAGCTGTGGAAATCCAGCCCTGGAGATGTCTCTGGGAATGCTTTCCCCCCTCCCCAGTGGTAGTGCCATGGGTTGGCTCCCAAACTGGGAATATCAAAACCATCAGGAACATTCCAGGGGGGCAGCACTGGGAACCATTCCCAGGAGGAGCCATCCGACACCCAGAGCTCTTCCAAGGAACCGTAACCGGAGAAGCCGTGAAATGTGGGCTTGGATTGAGAAGGAGCAAACACAGCAAACAACCAATTATCCCAAATCGTTTACAGACACGGATCAGCTGGAATTGGCTCCGCTCGGCTCTGGTAACGTGTCCTGGGATGGGGGATTTGTGTGTCCGACAGGGAAAGCTGCACGAGCCAGAGTAACCGAGGAGTAACCCCCTTGTAGGGCTCCTCAGCAGGGAACGGACACTCAGAGGTGTCTGAGAGTCCCTCCTGAGCTCCTCTCCTCCAGGAGATGCCCAGGAATCATGGAATTATGGAATGGGAAGGGACCTGGAAGCTCATCCAGCTCCATGGGCAGGGACACCTCCCACTATCTCAGGTGGATCCAGCAGAGGGGCTCCACAAACCTGGAATGGTTTGGATGGGAAGGGAGCTTCAATCCCATCCCATTCCCATCCCATCCATGGGCAGGGACACCTCCCACCATCCCAGGTGGATCCAAGCCCCAGTGTCCAGCCTGGCCTTGGACATTCCCAGGGATCCAGGGGCAGCCCCAGCTGCTCTGGCAATTCCAGCCCAGCCCCTGCCCACCCTCCCAGCCAGCAATTCCTTCCCAACATCCCAGCCCAAGCTCCCCTTTCCCACTGGGAAGCCATTCCCTGCCTCCTGGCCCTCCAGCCCTTGGCCCCAGTCCCTCTGCAGCTCTCCTGGAGCCCCTTTAGGCCCTGCAAGGGGCTCGCAGCTCTCCCTGGCTCCTTCCCTTCTCCAGGGCAACATTCCCAGCTCTCCCAGCCTTTCCTCACAGCAGAGCTACTCCATCCCTCTGATCATCCTGGTCCTATCCCTGGATCTCTCCCACATTTCCATGTCCTTCCTGTGCTGGGATCCCAGGGCTGGAGGCAGAATTCCTCCCAAAACCACCCTGATTCCCTTTGAAATGGTGGACAACCCAAGGAAACCCCAGCAGCCAGCTGGAATTCCAATTTCCTAAGCAGCAAGAGGGATTTTTCCCAGAAGGAAACACCCCCTTCCATTTCAATCCATACATTCTCATGGATTCGGGTCATTAATTAAGCGATTAATTAATTAAGTAATTAATTAGCAATTAGAAATTAAGCGATACCTACATGAGGCAGGGCCCGGGAATCCGGGATGTTAATTAGTGCTGAGCTCGTCAAACCCTCGGAAAGCTACAAATTAAAGTGATCCGTTATCCAAGGAATTCTGGGAATGGGGATGAACACACAGTTTGGGAGAAATTAAAGGGAATAATCCAAACAAATATTCCCGACCCTGCAGTTTCCCAGGATGAGGAAACCTTTGGGATGAGCGCAGGGTTGGATTTTAGGGATGTTTGGCAAGAAGCTGGAATGAGGTGGAGGAAAAATGGGATATTAATGGGAAAAAATATGGAAAAGCTGTTAGTAATTCCCAATGGAGGAGAGGCTTTTCCCTGGATACCAAGTGCTGCTAACGCAGGGAGTTATCCCGGGATCCAAGGAGGGATCTGAGCCAGGTGGGTTAAAAACAGGATTGGGAATCCTCAGGATGAAATTCCAGGTCCAAGCCCAGCTCATCCTGGGCAAACCAAAACCCGGGATCACTTCCATGGGCAGGAAGCGGCAGCGCTGCTCCTGGATTCCAAGGGTTGATCCCTTGGAGGTGGAAAAGGCGGAAAAATGAGAGGTTCTTCCCAGAAAACAGCTGGGTTTGAGGATCAGGCTAATCCTGACAGCATTCCCAGATATCCAGCTCAAGCTTGTTCCCAAAACTCTGCTCCCATCCCAAACCCCACAGCTTCCAGCTGTTCCATAGGGAAAAAATTCCTTGAGGATCGTGTTCCACCAGGATTCCCTCACGGCTCCCGTGGCTGCTGGGAACGGCTCCTTTCCAGCTGATTTATCCATGAGCAGACGGAACAAATCCCTGCTCATCCCATGGACCTGTGGAAGTCCTTCCTGAGCCTCTTCCCGTGGGAATGAACCCTTGGAAAACACTGGGAGCAGAGCTGGCAGGACAAGGCCTGATCCAGCAACCTCTTCCACAAATTCCACCTTTCCAAAATCCTGCTCCTTGTCCTTCTCCCAAAGAACCAAACTAGATGGGATTAGCTGGGAAAAATGGCTTTTCCATGATTTTTAGGAGGACTTTCCTCACTTTGGGAAACCAGGATGTGATTCCCATGCACTTAAACTCCGGCTGAACTCCTGATCCCGCCTGGATGAGATGGATAACGCTCTCCCAAACCTCAGAGCAGAGGGATTTCACCTCCGGTTGTTTTCCCAATTTCCCAGGGAAAGCAACAAAGGGATCCTTTGTTCCAATCATCCCTCGGAGCAGGGAGCAAAGCCAAGCTTGGCAAGGAGGGAAAAAACTCCAGAGCCACGCAAGGAAACGCATCCATGAAAAATCCTGGCTCCTGCTTCCAACAGCGCCGCTGGAAGAGCCCTGGGCACGAGCTGCTGCCGTGGGATCCATCCCTTTTCCCGGGAAGGAGGAGCGGGATGGTCCCTGCTGGCCGGGATTGCTCCTTGACCTCCCAAATCTGGCTCTGGATGGGTGGAAGGATCCCGATGGTCCATCCACGCCCTGATCCATGGCCACCTCCAGGAGAGGAGCAGCTTCCAGGGCCAAAATTCCGAGGTGGGAATTTTGGGTTGGCTTTCCAGGAAGAAGCTCCCTCATCTGTCAAAAAAATGGGAAAAACGAGGAAAGAAACAAAGGGAGAAGGACGAATCCGGAGTCAAACTGAAGAACTCCGTTCATGGCAGGGGGATTGTTAGGGAAAAGGTTTTTTCTGGAAAAAAATGCCGGAATTTTCCACTTTGGAATGGTATTGTCACATCCCTCTCCCCCTTTTCTTCCCATTTAAACTCTTCCCTAAATTTGATCCAAGCTTGGAGATGTTTCCAAGACATTTATCCCAGGGAATAAAGCTCCAGGATTCCAAAGCTCCGTCTCATTCCTTCCTATGGGATTTTGGGAATGGGATCCCCCATTGCTGGGAGCAGCTCCCAGAGCTCCAAGGGGTGTAAAGGGAGGTGTGTCCCTATCCAGAGGTTTTGTTCCCAAAGGAAAAAATGGGAGCAGGTTTGCCACCAGCATGGTTTTCCATGAATAAGTCACGGGAATCTGAGCAGAGAATTCCAGGGAATGCTGGGCACGGCCAATCCCACTCCGGGCATCCCAGGGCGTTCCCTCCATCCAGACCACTTGGAAAAATGGGACAAACTGGGAATCCCACCAGCGGGAATGACCAGCACCACATTGTCCGAGCACTTCCAGCACCAGCTCATAGGAGATCCCGATTCCGGATCACGGAAAACCCAGAATCCGGATCATGGGAGACCCCGGCTCCACATCCCAAGTTGGGATCCCGCAGTGAGTTCAGCCCCCAGAAAATTCCCACATTATTCCCTCCGTTTTCTCCCAAGTTTCTCTGTCCTGGACTAAAAAAGGGAGATTTATTCCCAAAATTTCTGTTCCCTAATTCCACGTTTTCCATGGATGCGCTCCAGTTACTTCCCTGATCCACGATGAAGCCCAACTGTAAATTTTAAGGATAAATCCTTAAATGGGAAGCAAAAAGGAGGGGATGAGGCTGCTTTCCCGATTTCCCAATGCTCCAATCAGGAGCATTTTCAGGAGTTGCTTTTTCCTTTCCACACTTTTCACCGGAGCCAACTTTTCCCAACTTTCCTGTCCAGTTGCTAATGGAGGCTGAAGAATTCCAGGACAAGATTCCAATGGAGCTGTGAATGGGATCATGGAATCCTGGAATGTTTTGGGTGGGAAGGACCTTAAAGCCCATCCCATTCCACCTTTTCCATGGGTGGAATCTCCCGCTATCCCAGGTTTCTCCAAGCCTCATCCAACCTGGCCTTGGACACTTCTAGGGAGGAGGATTTGGAGTGAGCGGGGAATGAGTAGGGCCACATCCAGAGGGGTTTTTTTGGGAATTTTGGCCAAATTCCTGATTCTCAGCTTGATGTGGGACCCAGCTGGAGCCTGCCTCGGGACACACCACAAATATCCAACGGCAATGGAAAATCCTTGGGAATAGAACCCCCAGGAGGCACCAAGGAGATGGAAAAGAGCAGGATCCATGCCCAAGTTGCACATCCTGAGTTTACCGGTTCCTCCATCCCTGGAAGAGCTCAAGGCCAGGGAAACTGAGGCAGGAAACACCTGAAGGGCAGATCCCTTCCAGAAAACTCTGGCTTTTCCAGCCCTGCAGCATCCAGGAACAGGGAGAAGGAAAATTCCAGCCCTCGATATCCCACCAAGGCATAGGAAACCAGGAAAAGCTCCACCAAACATTCCTGACACCATTCCCAGCTGCTCCAGAGGCACCGGCATCGCCTCCTGATCCGTGCATCCCATGCATGGCTCGGCACAGGTCTGGCCCAAAGATTCCTTCTGCTGGAGAAGGAATCCGAGGGCTGTGGATATGGGAAGTTTCTGGAAGAACCAAAGCTCCAGGGGTGTGTCCATCCTGATCATTCCCAAGGGAATGCTGAGGTTCCTCCAATTCATTGGAACCGCACCCATTCCCCCCTCCTTCCATGCTCCCCAGCACCACGGATTTGGGATTTGGGATTCCGCAATCCCGGTCCTGTAAAATTCCTGCAAACAAGGAGCCAAACTGGGAAAAGGAGACCTGGCCATGGAGTGAGGACAGTGGAGCCTCATGGAATTTTAGCTTTCCTTGGGAAGAGCCTGGCATGGATTTCTCTCCATCGGGAAAGCAAATCCAGGCCCTCATTCCCAATGTAGGGAATGAGGAGGAGTTTGGGGTTGTGCGGATGAGGAGAGGGAGGGAAACCACTTGGAAGTTGAAAAAGGATGGATCCAACCAGATCCAGCCTCGCGTGGGCACCGCTGTGTCCATCCACCCTCACTGCATCCACCAGAGCACGGAAAAATCCCGGGATCTTCCCAGCGCGGCCGCCTTTTCCGTACCTGGATGGGAATCAGGGGCTCTTTGTCGTCAATGTCGATGAGGATGTCATCCCTGGGCGTGAGGCTGACGTCATCTGCAACCAGAGCGGGGCGTGATCCCGGGATTTGGGAATCCCAGAGACGAGAAACTTTGGGATCGACCTTCAGGAGTGATCCCAGTTTCTCCAAGACCCCATCTCTGTGATCTCAGCCTCTTCCAGACCCTTCCCTTCTCCCAAAGCTGATGTCCATGATCCCAAACCCATCCAGATCCTTCCCACCGTCCAAAGGTCATCGCCATGATCCTAATCCTATCCAGACTTTTCCCACCATCCAAAGTTGATTTCCATGATCCCAACCTCATCCAGACCCTTCCCACCATCCAAAGTTGATATCCAAGATTTCAACCTCATCCAGACCATTCCCACCACCCAAAGCTCATCTCCATGATCCCAGTCCAATCCAGGGCTCCAAGGAGTCAGGAGAGGGACTTCGGACAAGGACATGGAGTGCCAGGACAAGAGGGAATGGATTAAACTAAAGGAGGGGAGGTTGGGCTGGGATGTTGGGAAAAAATTCCTCCCTGGGAGGGTGGGCAGGGGCTGGGCTGGAATTGCCAGAGCAGCTGGGGCTGCCCCTGGATCCCTGGGAATGTCCAAGGCAAGGCTGGATGTACTTGGATCCACCTGGGATAGTGGGAGGTGTCCCTGGGTGGAACTGGATGGGTTTGAAGATCCATTCCCACCCAGCCCATTCCATGACTCCATGAAGGACACAAATCCCGGTATTCCCACGTACCCGGCTGCTCCTGGGGTGCCCCCGTGTCCTGCTGGAAAGGATCCCAGTAGAATTCCTGGAGGGAGCGGATCGTGCACTGTCCCACCACAGGCCGCCGGCCGAAGGGGCGGTTGTCGATGATCTTCAGGATGATGGGGGGGCTATAGAGGCTCTCCTTGGGAAGACGCTGTGGGAACAGGGAAGGGAAGAGGGAATGAGGTCGGGAAGGGAGGGCAGAAGTTCTGCACCACCCCAAAAAACCAAGGGCAGAGTTAATTTCACCAGAAGAATCAATTTTATGGGATTTTGAGGTCCTTCCCCATAAAATCCAATGTTATGGGATTCCGAGGTCCTTCACCACAAGATCCATTTTTATGGGACTTTAAGGTCCTTCTCAAGACACTTTTTTATGGGACTTTGAGGTCCTTCACCACAAGACCCATTTCTATGGAACTTTGAGGTCCTTCACCACAAGACCCATTTCTATGGAACTTTGAGGTCCTTCATCACAAGATCCCATTTTATGGGATTTTGAGGTCCTTCATCACAAGATCCCATTTTATGGGATTTTGAGGTCCTTCACAAGATCCATTTTATGGCACTCTGAGGCTCTTCACCCTAAGATGCATTTTTAGGGGACTTTGAGGTCCTTCACCAGAAGACCCATTTTCATGGGACTGTGAGGTCCTTCACCATAAAATCCATTTTTATGGAACTTTGAGGTCCTTCACCACAAGATCCCATTTTACGGGATTCTAAGGTCCTTCACAAGATAAACTTTTATGGGATTTTGAGGTCCTCCACCACAAGATCCATTTTTATGTGACTTTGAGGCTCTTCACCCTAAGATGCATTTTTATGGGACTTTGAGGTCCTTCACAGGATCCATTTTTGTGGGACCTTCCCTTCACCCTGCACCACCCCAGCCCCACCAGGACCTCACCACTTCCATGTAGAGCACGCAGACATCAAAGTTGGGGTTCTTCTTGACGTTCTTGATGACGCCGGACTGGACGCGCTGCCCGCCGCACTCCACCAGCAGGCTGGGCGAGGTCACGCTGGCCAGCTGGAAGCTCTTGAGGTTCCTCAGCCCCCAGGCCAGGATCTGTGGGATGAGAGGACAGCAAATCCTGAGCCCGACTTCTGCTTCCAGGCTTCCATGGAGCTTCCTCGGCACTGCAGGAGAAGCTGGAGGTTCAACTGTGCAGGACATGCAGTGGTGGGAATTATGGAATCCTTGAGGTTGGAAAAGACCTCCGAGGTCTTCGAGTTCAACCTGCGGCTGATCCACACCTCGACACCAGGAATTCCTTGGACACCTCCAGGGATGGGGATTCCAAACCTCCCTGAGCACTTCCAACGCCTGCCCACGTTTTCCGTGAGGAAATTCCTCCTGATGTCCAACCTGAACTTCATCCTTATCCCATCCCTTTTTCCCTGGGAGCAGATCCCAACCCCTCCAGCTCCACCCTCCTATTAGGGCATCATGGAGAGCCGGAAGGTCCCCCCGTAGTCTCCTTTTTTTTTTGGAATTCCACCCCAGAATCCAGCTCAGATCCCATTCCCAGATCCCACGGGATTCCCGGCTCACCTCGATGGCCGTGCGCTGCAGGACGGGTTTGATTCCCTGCGGGACCATGTAAACGTTGGGCTCCCGCTGGGGCGGCGGATAGGGAAGGTCGGAATCCGCGGACTGCGGGAATGGAGAGGGAAAGGAAACATCAGGAAGCGCCAGGATGGGATAACAACCCCTTTTCCATATTGGATCCACCTGGAGTCTCCATCTCTGCCAAACTCATCTCTCCCAGGAAATCCAGGACAGCCGAAGGAGGGAGATGAGGAATGGTGGGATGGAGGTGCTGGAAAAGTGGTTTTATCCCTTTAATCCGTCCTGGAGAAGATCCAACATCCCTGAGCTTTTCCCAAAGGATCTGCCCTCCAAAGTTCTACGTTTTTTAGGGAATGATGGGAGGAAACCGCCTCTATCCCATCCCGGGATCCCGGTGGGATGAGGAAAGGGATGAAGCAGCAGCAGCGGGGTCGTAGTTGGGCGATTCCCAGAAATTTAGTGGGAGCAGCGCTGTGGGATGGGGGATTGGCATCGCCTCGGGATCTGGGAAGGGGCTGTGGCTCATCCCACAGTTCGTGGACAATCCACAAATCCACGGGACAGGGCTCAGGTGAAACTACCTGAGAATTCCATCGGGATCATCCCAAATCTGGGAAGCAACTGAGGAATTCCCAATTTGCCTTCCCAGAGGAGGAAAGCAGGAAGAAGAATTCCTCCCCTCTTCTTTTCCCGCATCTCCCAGAGCCCACAGAAAGGTGGGAATGAAAGCAAAACCTCTGGAAATCCATCCCAGGAGCATGGAATTCTCTCCCAGCTGGAATTTTATTGGATTCAATAAAATGCAGGTGTGTTTTAATTCCGGGATTGGGTCAGGGATTGCCTCTCCAAAGGGATTTTCCCCAGTGGCACATGGAGAATCATGGAATGGTTGGGGTTGGATCCTTAAGGATCATCCAATTCCAATCCCCTTTCCCATAAAATTCCAAGCTTTAATTTTCCTTGGGAATTGCCAGTGGTTCCTGAGTCCAGCTGCTCGTCAGCTGAAGGTTTTTGGGAATTCCATCTGGGGGAAGGTGCCTGGGATTCCCACATGGAGCAGCCACTCCTCCATCCCATGATCCGCGTGCTCCCAGCGCTGGTTAGTGCCAGCAGGGAATGGGAATTTTATTCAGGATAACCCGAAGGAGAAGGGAGAGCTGCAGAGAATTCCCACATTCCCTGGGTTACCTCTGCAACCCTAATTCCCAAAAAAATTCATTTCAGGCTGCTCAGGCCCAAAATCATGGAATGGTTTGGGTTGGAAGGGATTTTAGTGATGAATCCTTTGGCAAATCCAATGGGAATTCCTTGGAAAAAGAGCTCCTGCTCCGTTCATCCTCTCCAGGATCAACTTGGATTTGAACCCTGCATCATTCCAGGTTTTTTTAAGTCCTTCCTGCTACTCTCCCGGTGGTTTTCCAGGCATTCTCCTGGATTCCAGCTGAATGCCGGAGGATGGAATGTTCCACCGGATGGACGGGAATGAGCAGGGAATGCCGGGAAGGAGGTGGGAGCAGGGAGGGATCGGGATGGGAGCGGGAAAAGCAATTCCCAGACAAAGCCATCTGGAGGGAGGAAAATCCATAAAAATCCTGCTGGGAGCCGGGATGGGTTGAACAAGGATAAATCAGAGGGAATCCAGGTGGAAAGAAGCTCTGGAGATCACGGAATCCAACCCGGATTTGGATCCAGGATGAGTGAAAATCAACATGGATGAGGCCGAAAAAACTGGAAAAGCTGGAAAAGATTGCGGGTTTAAATGGAAGCTGGGATGTGATCTGAAGATAAATCCCAGAGTCTGGTGGGAATTCAGCCCCAAAAGGCCATTCCCAAAAAAAATGGAGAAGGATGGAGCCAGCCTGGTCCCTCAGGAGCACCCAAGAGGCACTGGAGACTCCGGCTGGCACCAATCCTTGGGATGCAGCCTCAGGAATTTTGTCGGGATGGGGTTCCTGTGATCCTGCTCTCCCTGAGAGGCTCTGCTGGGATTTTCGTGGATTCTGGGAATAGGGAAGGAAGCAGGGAGAGCGATACCCATTGGAGGAGCCCCTCGGAGAACAAGGCGGGAATGCAGAGCTGTGGAATGCCCCATCCCGGAATTCCGGCGGTGGGAAGAAATGGAGGAAAAAGAGGAGAGAGATGATTATGGACACATGGAACAGCGGGATGAGTTCCCAAGGAAAGGCGGCGTGGTGGGAAAAATATCTTGGAAAAATGCATTCATCCCATCCAATCCAACCTTTCCTGGGAATGTTGCTCAGGTCTTTCCTAGCTCATCTCCTGGATTTTGGGATTTACAGCTCTGGGAGTTGTTCCCTTTCCCTGCCAGGAGTTTCCCAAGATCCCAACTCTTGGTTCAGCCTGGGATCGGTTCCATGCGATGCACAAGGATAAAGTCTGGGAAAGGTTGGGATCCTGGGCGTGGAATCAGAATCTTGGGAATGATGGAATCATGGAAGAGTTTCCATTGGAAAGCTCATCCCATTGCATGGGCAGGGAACCTTCCACTATCCCAGGTTGCTCCAAGCCCCATCCAACCTATCCTGGAATTTTTGGGGGGAATGGGACATGAGACTTTCCTTGGGAACAACTGGAACAGTCCGGCACATCCTCGATTCATGGCAAATTCCCTATGGAAAGTCTGGAATTGGGATTTCCCATGGCCAGCCCAGCGTTCCGGCTCTGGCATTCCAGGTTTGGAAGGATGGGACACCTCATTCCAGAGGGTAAATGGATCCCAACATTCCCGGCCATGGGGAAAAGCCCATCCTGCCATTCCCGAAATTCTGGTGCTCCTGGCTTGATCCATCTGGGAAAAAGGGGATTGCCCAAGGAGGCAAATTTTAACAATTCCAAGATGAAAAACAAGGAATTCCCAAAGACTCACCTCATCCAGGCTGGAGGAGAGCTCGCTCTGGGAAAGAGGAGGAGAGGACGGAATTAGAGAAATTCTCATCCCTAAGCCCATCCCAAGGTTTCTAATTGGAGCTGACAACTGAAGGGAACCCTGGAATGGTTTGGGGTGGGAAGGGATCATTAAATCCCATCCAGTCCCACCCCATTCCCCAATCCCAGGTGGATCCAACCTGGCCTTGGACATTCCCAGGGATCCAGGGGCAGCCCCAGCTGCTCTGGCAATTCCAGCCCAGCCCCTCCCCACCCTCCCAGCCAGCAATTCCTTCCCAACATCCCAGCCCAAGCTCCCCTTTCCCACTGGGAAGCCATTCCCTGCCTCCTGGCCCTCCAGCCCTTGGCCCCAGTCCCTCTGCAGCTCTCCTGGAGCCCCTTTAGGCCCTGCAAGGGGCTCGCAGCTCTCCCTGCCTCCTTCCCTTCTCCAGGGCAACATTCCCAGCTCTCCCAGCCTGATCCAGAGCCCTTGGAGCATCTCCATGGGATCCTCTGGATCCTGGAATGGGATAAATTTGCTGTGTCAGGAAGGAGCTGCCCCATTCCCAGTTTTCCTTATCAGTGAGGAAAACCAGAATCTCTACACGGGAATTCCTTCATCCTAAAATAATTCCCTAGGATTGGATGGAGGGATGGCTGCAGGGCTGGAAACAGGATCCAAATCCCTGGGAAAGCTGGGAATGGTGCTGGGCCATTCCCAGGGATAGAGGAGTTGCAAGGAGGAGTCGGGAATTACCTCGAATCCAGGGATGTGATGGACAGCTGGCTGCAGGGAGAGAAAACAATTCCCATTAACATTCCCAGTATTCCCGGTGCTAATTCCAATTGAGCTGGCAGAGAAGCCTCAGCCCCTTCCATTCCCAAAAATCCTGGACTGTCATCCAGCCAGGAGGCACCAAATCCACCCGGATGAGTCCCGCCAGGATCAAACAGCTCCTCTGGGAGCACATCCCATTCCAAGGCCTTCCCGAGGCCTTTCCCACCTGGTTCTCAGAGAATGAGGAGAAGGAAGAGGCCTCGTGTGGGGATTTGGGGCCTTTTCCCGGTGTTTGTGTAGGGATTTCCAGGGAATTGTGGGATTCCCATTCCCAGTTAAACCTTGGGGCTGGGAAGGAAGAACAGGATGGAGGGATTGAGCTTCCCAATCCATCCATTTTCCTAGGCAGCCATCGGAAAAGCTGGAGTGGCTTCAGCTCTCCTGAACCCCCTCCAGGAATAATTCCAAGGAAAGGGCAGCATTCTTTAGGGATTTGGCAATTCCCAGCTCCCTCGATATCCCTGAGACCCCCCAGGACTTGTCCTGGGAGAGATGGATCCATGCAGCCCATCCCACCTGGAATTTCCATCAGACCAACCCCAAACCACCTCTTTTCCCGGCTGGAAAACCTCAGCCTATGGAATTATCCCTCCAAAAGAGACAAATCCCAAATCCCTCCGGCTCTTCCCATGCTCCAAAGGCGCCAATGGATGGACAAAACCCAACACCTGGCAAAGGTCAGATCCTGGAGAAGAACGGGAATTCCGGAGCATTGCAGGCTCGGGGATGGAGCTCACCTTTTCCCGCTGGATCAGCTCGAAGGCAGCCAGGAGCTCCCCGACATTCCGGCCGGATTTGAGGACGGGATACCAGGAGAGCCGGGGCGAGCGCTCCAGGCTGGGCTGGCAGATGCAGCGTCCCATGAATTCATCCGCGCCCTGGAGAGGGAATCCCGGGATTTGGGATCATCCTTCCCATCCCTTTTCTCCAAAAAAATCCATCCCCCTCTCAGCCAAAAAATTGGAAGTGAGGGATGATCCCGTTATGGGATTGGGGCAGGAAAATGAATGGATTGGTGCCCACAGAGCCTCCAGCTTTCCAGCTCTTTCCTGGAATTCCTAAGGCTGAAAATACACTTTTTTAGGAATTTTGGCTTAAAAGCTGGAATTCCTATCCCAGGTTTTCCAGAGCAGGAACTTGGAGCCTTCAGCAGCTCCTAAAAATCCCGTTCACTGCTCCGCACTGGGATCTTTGGGATCTTTCCTGCTTCCTGCTGGCAATGAGCAGGAAAGAGGGAAAAAGATTCCTGAGATATTCCCAAGCCCTTCCTGAGGTTTATTCCAAGTGCTTTTCGCCTGAATTCCCTCCTGCGCTTGCGACAGTCTCCAGCCTGGTTTTTCCAGGAAAAAAAATGAAATTCCTGCCACCCATCCCCCAAAATTCCATAATTCCCAGGCCCTTTGGACACAGCAAACAGCAGAGGGCGTTTCCCTAATTCCATGACTGCTTCCAATCTTATCCCAAGGTTTTTCCATGAGGAAACGCCATTAATTTTCCCACTTTAAATGATGCCGATGAAGCCCAATGAATGGGACTGCAAGGACACCACGAGATTTTCCCTGGAATTTCACCCTCTGGAATGTCCAGCTCAAGGCCTGAAGAGAAGCCGGACATCACATCCCAGAGGCTGGGAATTCCCGGTGGGAATTCCCACACTCACATAGGTGTCGTGGTCGTAGATTTCCACCAGGATATTGGGAGGGGACTCGGCCACATCCCGAGAATTCCCGAAAATCTCGATCTCGTAGAAAATCAGGGTCTGATCCCAGGTGGGATTCAGAGTGTTCTTCTCCACCACCGTCTTCTGGCTCTGGTGCAGGAAGGACACGATGGCGTAGGGATCTGCGGGAATGGGATTCAGGGAATGGGATTCAGGGAATGGGATTCAGGGATGGAGCCGAGCTCCGGCTCTTCCCAGAATTCCAAGCTCCATCCAGAACTGCCTCCCAAAGGATTTTGGGAGTTCTCAGCGTGCTCCAGCTCATCCTGAGGTCCTTCAGGTCTTGCTTGAGGAGAAAGGAGCTGCCCAGTCCATCCCGCCTGGAATTCGACATTCCAACGCCAATCTGCCTGGCTTTCCAGGTGATTTTCCAGCTGGGAAGGCTCAGTCTCGGAGCTGGGATTGTTCTAAAGATCCAGGGAGAGCTGCGAGCCCCTTGCAGGGCCTAAAGGGGCTCCAGGAGAGCTGCAGAGGGACTGGGGCCAAGGGCTGGAGGGCCAGGAGGCAGGGAATGGCTTCCCAGTGGGAAAGGGGAGCTTGGGCTGGGATGTTGGGAAGGAATTGCTGGCTGGGAGGGTGGGGAGCATCCCACACATCCCTGGATGCAGATCCCAGGAAAATCCCACATTTCTGGGTTCATATCCCAGGATTATCCCACATACCCCTGGATTCAGATCCCAGGAAAATCCTACCCATCCCTGGATTTGAATCCCAGCATTACCCCACATATCCCTGAATGCGGATCCCAGGATTATCCCACACATCCCTGGATTCAGATTCCAGGAACATCCTACACATCCCTGGATTCAGATCCGAGGAACATCCCGCACATCCCTGGGAGATTTCCTGGGATCCAAAGGATGCAGATCCCATGTTTATCCCACAAACCCCCGGATGCAGCTCCCAGGAACACCCCAAATTCCTGGATTCAGATCCCAGGAAGATCCCACACTCCTGGATCCAGATCCCAGGATTACCCCACACATTCCCAGGTTCATATTCCAGGATTATCCCACACCCCCTGGGATTCAGATCCCAGGAACACCCCCCACACACCTGGACTGAGATTCCAGGATTATCCCACATATCCCTGCATTCAGACCCCAGGATTACCGCACATTTCTGGATGCGGATCCCAGGAAACCCCACATCCCAGGATTCAGACCCCAGGATTATCCCACACCCCCTGGAAGTGGGGCCAGCTGATCCCAGCAGCATTCCCCCTTTCCTCCCCTTTTCCAAGGAACTGGGGGATCTGGGGATGGATTCCCCCTCTATCCATGTGAACAATCCCGGGCCGCTCAGACATTCCCAACAATCCGCTCTGGGAAGAGCCTTTCCCACTTTTTTTCCAGCTGAATCCACTACAATAAACAAAAACCCCTGGATTTGGAGCTGCTTTTTCCCTCTCTTTTTTTTCCCCCATTTTTCCCTCCCTTCTCCTCCTTTTTTTTTTTCATGGAAGCCTCTCTAAAGCCCCTTTGTCGGGAACAGGGAATGTTTATTTTTCCAACGGCCGAGCCCCTTTAATGAACTCCTTTATTCCCGGCAGCGGGAATCACAATCCCACATTGTGGAACTCGTGTTGTCCTTGGCCGGGATTTTTCCAAAGGAAAACAATTCCGGACTCCCCTCCCAGGCCATGAGCTCACCTCACTCCCACCTCCTCATCCCAACAAGCAGCTTTTTGTGGGAATCCCGGGTGGGAGCAGGCACTGGGGGATTGTTTGGATGCTCCAGAGTGTTTATTCCCAAAAAATCCCATCATTCCAGCTACTAGGAGAAAGAGGATTCCTTCGGGATCACAGTCCAGCTGCTTCTCCAATTTTGGGATTGTCCGTGTGTCCCATCCAGGATCCATCATTCCCAGGATGTGTTGTTCCAAGCGGAGTTTAAATCCCAGAATTTGGAGGGAAATCCCACCCAAATCCCTCCCTAAGTTCCCATGGAAATCGAGCAGGGATAGCCGTGGAGGGATGTTGGATCTCTCCTGCCTGTGGACACTTTTCCCGGGATTTGGGACATTCCACGTTATCCCAGCTCTGATCCAGAGGCGGTGACATCCCCTTTTCCTGCTTTTCCAGCTCCGAAGCATTAATGAGATCACCTGGCTGGGATGACCCAGCCCCCAGGGATGAGGATGTGGGATTTTCCAGTTGCCGGGATAATTCCTGGCACTCCATCCCACCTCAGCCACATTCCAAAGGGATGTTCCACCTACATCCAATCATCCAAGCACCGCCAGCACCAAAATCCCATGGATAAAAGGATTTCTCCTATTCCCACTTATTTCCTATCCCAAAAAACCCCAGTGTGGGATGTCCCGACCACACCAGCACAATCCTGGGAATTTCAGAAATCCCTGGAGCTGTGCTGGGAATGGTTGGAGCAGCAGGACATGGAAAACTCCTCCCTCAAAGCCCAGCCCATTTTCCACCTGGAATCCCTTTCTTCCATGGAAATCCCCTTCCCAAGTCCCAGACCCCAGGGATTGCTGCCCTCCTGAGCTGGGAGAAGGGGAATGCTGAGGAATTCTGGAATCATGGAATACCAGAGTGGTTGGGAATGGAAGGGACCTTAGGGATCATCCAGACCCAACCCCATGGGCTGGAAACCTTCCCATGGATCAAATCCAATGAATTTCCTGAGGATGCTGGAGAAGAAGGGCCCAGACTGTGCCGAGATCCTGATTAAATCCTCTCACCCTCTGGAATTTTTCCTGAGTATATCCCATGGAAGTTTCTCCCTGTGCTCCATCATATCCAGCCTGGAGAAGGGAAGACTCCAGAGATTCCTTGGAGCTCATTCCAGAGCCTAAAGGGGCTCCAGGAGAGCTGCAGAGGGACTGGGGCCAAGGGCTGGAGGGCCAGGAGGCAGGGAATGGCTTCCCAGTGGGAAAGGGGAGCTTGGGCTGGGATGTTGGGAAGGAATTGCTGGCTGGGAGGGTGGGGAGGGGCTGGGCTGGAATTGCCAGAGCAGCTGGGGCTGCCCCTGGATCCCTGGGAATGTCCCAGGCCAGGTTGGGATGGACTTGGATCCAGCTGGGATAGTGAGAGGTGTCCCTGCCCATGGGATGATCCCTCTGCTCCTGGAATTCCTCCCGCTGCGGATCCGGACTCACCGGAGAAGCTGTCCTTGTCCATGGCTATCAGATCCCGCGCCTGGTACAGGTAGCAGCGCAGGTGGAATCTGTTCCCAGCTGCCGGAAAAATGGGAATCATGGAAAAGATGAGCCCAGGAATACTTTTCCATCAATCCCAGTCTCCCATGTGAGGGAATCCCAGCTTAATCCCCCCAGGATATCCCAAGCACTGATCCCAGAGCCTGTGGATGTTCCCATAAGCACCATCCTCCCCTCCACCCTTTTTCCAGGTTTCTTTTTCCACGTTTCTTTTTCCATCTTTTTCCAGGAAAAGGATGGGAAATGCCTTTCCAGCTCCCCTTGGATCCTTACAGTCAAAAATGCAGGAGATTGTGGGTCGGTTGACTCCGAAGCTGAGGGTGGACACGGATTTTCCGTTGGATTTTCCATCGTCGCTCTTGTCGTCTGTCACTCCCCCCTGCAAGGAAAACAACGGAAAGTCGGGAATGCCAGGATCACCTCCACAGCCGGGATTCCCCATTGGATGGGATCGTCCGGGGTGTCCAACAGGAGTCCGGGCTTCCAGCACTCCCCAGAATCCTAAAATTTAGGTTGGAAAACCTTTTGGAGATTCCTGAATCTTCCTAATTGCCCCACTGGCCTTGGAATATTTGTGGGAAAAGGAGTAATTTCCAAAGCTGAGAATTCCCACCCACGGATCCCAGGGGAAAAGGGGGAATAGGAACAATCCTGCTGGGAGCTTTGGGAGGCAGCTGGGATTCCCAGGATGGGAGCAGCTCATGGAAGACACCACAGAGCTGCTTTTATCCCGAAGGGATCAACACTGGATGGAAGCAGGGAAAAAGGGGAAAAAATCCAAACAGGAGGGGGAAAAATTCCATGAAAACACAGAATGGGAGCTTTGTGCTGCTTTGGCTCTCATGGAATCATTGGAAAAGCAGCAGATTGGGAAATCCAGAGCGTGGATGAAGTCAGGATAGCAGGGAACAAACAGGGATGGCGGGAAGCTTAAAATGAGCGGCCGATAATATTCCCAGGCGGAAATTTGGGAATGGGGGAAGCTGTTCCCTACCAGAGCCCCTTCCAAGGCGAAGACGGCGGCGGGGCCGGTGCGTTCCAGAGGCTCCATCCGGCGTCTCCAGCGGCGCCGGCGGAAGGAGTCGGAGCGGCGCTGCTGGAGGTGGAAGCGCCAGCCGAAGAGGGAAGCGTATTCCCAACCATCCCCATCCAGCTCCTCCTGCTTGTGCTGCCGGACAGGGATCACAGGGATCACGTTTTCCAGGATCCACCCAAAAGCTGGATTTAGGTTTTTCGGAATGCTGTCCCATCCCGGGTTTTTTCCCTGTGTTTTGCCCAGGTTGGACTCATGGAATGGAGTCATGGAATCATTGAGAGAATTATAGGAATATTTAGGTTGGGAAAGACCAAAAGGTCAGCGGGTTTAGGTTGGGAAAGGCCCTGGAGATCATCATGGAATTATGGAATGGTTTGGGATGGAAGGGATCTTAAGGATCATCCCATTCCATGAGCAGGGACACCTCCCACCATCCCAGCTGGATCCAAGCCCCAGTGTCCAGCCTGGCCTTGGACATTCGCAGGGATCCAGGGGCAGCCCCAGCTGCTCTGGCAATTCCAGCCCAGCCCCTCCCCACCCTCCCAGCCAGCAATTCCTTCCCAACATCCCAGCCCAAGCTCCCCTTTCCCACTGGGAAGCCATTCCCTGCCTCCTGGCCCTCCAGGCCTTGGCCCCAGTCCCTCTGCAGCTCTCCTGGAGCCCCTTTAGGCCCTGCAAGGGGCTCGCAGCTCTCCCTGCCTCCTTCCCTTCTCCAGGGCAACATTCCCAGCTCTCCCAGCCTGATCCAGAGCAGAGGGGCTCCAGAATGCTGGAATGGTTTGGGATGGAAGGGACCTTAAATCCCATCCCATTCCCAATCCATCCACGGGCAGGGACACCTCCCACTATCCCAGGTGGATCCAAGCCCCAGTGTCCAACCTGGCCTTGGACATTCCCAGGGATCCAGGAACTGGAGTCTCCCAATCCAACCATTAACCCTGCTGGATCCACCACTGGCAATTCAGCCCTTCACCAATCCCTGGGATGAATCCCACTTGGAATGGGATCTCTGAGCTGGGGCTGAGCAAGGCTGGGGTCAGATCCTGCCCAGGCCTGTGGAGCTCCAGCAGCTCCACTTCCCATCCCGCTTTTCCCTTTGCCATCATCCCGACCCCTCTCATGGCTCTGCCACCTCTGGAATTTCTCCCTGGATCATCCACCACAAGCCCGGGAAGGATTTTCCTCCCCAGCTCCTGGTGACACCCACACCCCTTTGAAAACAGAGTGCCAGGGGCTCCACGTGGCCACAATTATCCCGAAAAATTGCTGGGAAGGGAGACAAGTGGCCTTGGGAAGCAGCGGAGGTGGGGGAGGAGGGAGGGAGGATTCCGAGCATTCCCGGTCCAATGGCACCATCTAGAGGCAAGCGGGATATGGGCAGGCTGGGGCCATCGGCCCATTCCCATTTCCCACACTCCAGAACATTCCTGGATGTCCCCATCCCACCCCGCAGCCCAGTCAATCCCCCTGGAATATCCTCCACCCCTGGGAATGTGGAATTTTCCGTGGGAAACCGCAATGAACCTCCCCCCCCAGCTTCCAAGGAAAAGCAGATCCTGCCAAAACCCGGCACCCATCCGGAGGGACAGAGCCACATCCCGATCCGGTGTCACCTTTTCCCACCTTTCTCATGGCTTCCATGTGCTCCAGGTCGCACCGGCGGAGCCGCACCCAGCGCCGGCGCCGGTGGGTGTGGAACATCTTCTCCGCTGGCACCCAGGCCTTGGGCTTGCGCTCCGGCGGGATCGTGATCCCGTATTCCCAGCCTTGGGAAGGAGGGAATACCTGGTGGAGGTGGGAGAAGAGCCCCCCCCTCTATTGGCTCCCACCAGGAATTTCCAACAGTGAAGGTGTGGCCGAATCCCAACAACATTTCTTGGTTGGATTTCCGTCCTTATGGCACCACCCATCCCTCTGGAATGCCCAGGGATGGATCCGTGGTGTCCAAATCCCACCTTGGGGACTCTTCCCTGCCTCCCTCCAGCCATTCCAGACTCTGGGATCATCCTGGAGCTCTCCAGCCCAGTGTTTTCCATTTCTTTCCCACCAGGATCTTCCCAGATTATCCCAGCATGGCCTTTGGGAATTCCCGTCCCACAGCTCCAGGCTGAGCCAAGGGAAAAGGATCCTCCAGGAACTAACCCCATCTCCTGATCCAGATCCCACAGCCTGGGAATGTTCTCATCCACAGACCATGGAAGAAACCAGGATCCCAAAATTCCCGAATCCAGGATCCTAAAATTCCGGAATCCAGGATCCCAAAATTCCCTCCCTGGTACCTTTCTCATCCACAGCCCTGTTGAGATCCGTATCCCATTCCACGTCTTCCCACTTCCAGCCTGGAGGACACTCAATCTCATCCTTGGGCAGGACCTTCTCCCCATTCTGTGGGACACAGGGAAGTTTCACCCACTCCTTAAATTTCCCCTGGGATTCCAGCCTGGCTCCCAGAATTCCCAGTTTTCCCTCACCACATCCGTGTAGGAATCGGTCATGTGGATCCACTGCCCTCCGGGAAGCCGGACTTGGTTCTCAAACACCTCCTCCACAAAGCTCAGGTGTCCGGCATCCACGTCGTGCAACAACCTGAATCCCGGGAATACCCAAAATTTGGGATTCCTCATCCTACCTTCCTCTTTTGCCACCCTCAGCGCTCCCAAATTTCTCCCACCCCTCCAAGCAAAGTTTTCCCTCAGGAAAAACCCAAACCAGGATGAAAATCCCACCCCAAAGCTCCTCAGTTTTGGAGCATCCCAAGATTTGGATGAGGGGGAATCACATCCTTGGGCACAGATGAGGAACCCCAGGGGCATCCCAGATTTTTCCAATGGATTTTGGGATCCCCAGGACACCCATTCCCAGCAGAAAAGCCCCACTCACGTCTTTTCCGGGCAGATGAACCAGTCCCCAGCCCAGGTCCATCCCGCAGAAGGCCGGAAGCTGTCCTTGGGCAGCTTGATCCGGCCGGTGACATCGGAATATTTGGGATAGGTCAGGCCGGTGGTGCCCCAGTTCCCCACCAGCGCCAGTTTGGTTTGGTTCTCATACTGGGAGAGCCAAAAAAAAAAAGATGGATTTAGGGTTGGAATACCAGAATTCCATGAATAATCCCTGCAGAGGGACAGACCTCCCGGGAAAAGCCCAACCCATTCCATGGCATCCTGATTTTCCCATTGTGAGGGATAACGCAACTTCACGGCTCATTCCCAACTTTGCCCTCAGCATTCCAGGCTGAGCTGGTGATCCTCCTCCCCACGGTTTTAGGGAATGATGAGATTTTAGGTCCAGCCCACCCCATTTTCCCGCCAGGATGGGGATTCTTTGGGAATGCTCACGGTTTCGGCGAAGACGGAGAGTTTTCCCTCGGCAAATTGGTTGAATTCCTTCTCATCCACAGCCAATCCGAACCAGAGGCGCACCCGGACCTGCGCCGGGATCCGTGGTCCCATTCCATCCTCCTGCGGGTACTGCCAAGGAAAAGGTCCCCAGGAGGGGATTAATGGGAATTCTCAGGATGGGAGGCTGGAAGAGCGGGAATGAAGGATCCCTGGATGGGGAAGGCGGGACATGGAGCAGTTGGGACAATGTTGACAGCAGGTGGAGCTCTTTGGGATCATGGAATTGAGGTTGAGAAAGACCTTCAGGATCATCCCAATGGCACCATCAAGATCCCAGCTGACCTTGAGGAGCTTCAAAATTCCAGGGTGATGGACAGGATCAGGGATAGGGTCAGGGACAAGATGAGGGACATGGGCAAGGACAGGGACAAGGACAAGAACAAGGACAAGATCAGGGACAAGCTCAGGGACAGGGACATGGACAAGGACATGGACAAGCTCAGGGACAGGGACAAGGACATGGAAAAGGACATGGACAAGGACAGGGACAAGGTCAGAGACAAGGACAGGGGCAGGGACAAGGAAAAGGACAGGGCCGTGGACATAGGGATAAGGACAGGGACAAGCTTAGGGATAATGTCGGGGACAGGGACAAGGTCAGGAACAGGGAAAAAGACATGGACAAGGATAAACTCAGGGACAAGGACAAGGACATGGAGAGGAACAAGGACACGGACAAGCTCAGGGACAGGGATAAGGACAGGGACATGGAAAAGGACATGGAAAAGGACATGGAGAGGAACAAGGACACGGACAAGGCCAGGGACAAGTTCAGGGACAGGGACAAGCTCAGGGACATGGACAGGGACAAGGTCAGGGACAAGGACATGAACAGGGACAAGGACAAGGTCAGGGCCAAGGACAGGGACATGGAAAAGGACAAGGACATGGACATGAAAAAGGACATGGAAAAGGACAAGGACACGGCCAGGGACAAGTTCAGGGACAAGGACATGGAAAAGGACATGGAGAGGGTCAGGAACAGGGACAAGGTCAGGGATATGGACAGGGACATGGACAAGGACAAGGACATGGAAAAGGACATGGAAAAGGACAAGGACACGGCCAGGGACAAGGACATGGAAAAGGACATGGACATGGACAAGGCCAGGGATAAGGACAGGGACATGGACAAGGACAAGGACAAGGACATGGAAAAGGACATGGAGAGGGACAAGGAGATGGAAAAGGACAGGGACATGGACAGGGTCATGGACAAGGCCAGGGACAAGGTCAGGGACAAGGACATGGACAAGGACAAGGACATGGAAAAGGACATGGAGAGGGACAAGGACACGGACAAGGCCAGGGACAAGTTCAGGGACAAGGACATGGAAAAGGACAGGGACATGGAGAAGGTCAGAGACAAGGACATGGACAGGAACAAGGACCTGGACAAGGACAGGAACAAGGACATGGCCAGGGACAAGGTCCAGGAACAGGGAAAAGGACACGGACAAGGACAGGGACAAGGTCAGGGGCAGGGACATGGACAGGAACAAGGACAGAGACAAGGTCAGGGTCAGGGACACCCTCCAGGGTCGACTCCAAACCCAACTCACACACTCAGGAAAAATGGGAATAATCTCCAGGAATTTTTTTCCTCACTGCCCTTTTCCCTCTCTCCCAGCCGCTTTTTCCTACTCTGAGAGCTGCTGGGTTTCCATCCCAAAATCACAGATAAGGAAAAATCCCGATGGAGAGATTTGAGTTCATTTTTGGTGCTGGCTGGGTTTGGGAATTGGGATTTTATTCCATTTATTTTATTTCATTTCCCCTTTTTTTTTTTTTTTTTTTTGGAGCTTATTCTGTGTTGATTTTCTGCTCCCGGTATTTTCCGGACATGAAATATCCTTGGAGATGGGAGAAGCTTGGGAAGTGCCTGGGAGAGGAGGCAGCAGCTGAAATTTCCTGGAGCGGCAGAGGGTTGGGAATTTGAAAAATATAAAAAACATTAAAAATAAAATGGATTTTCCTAAAAAAAGCACAATCTTGGATAAATATTCCCTGCCCTGGAATTGCAGGATAGAGGGAGATATCCAGGGAATCTGCTGCAGATCCGTGGAAGAGGAGCTGGACCCCACCAGAAGCACAGCCAGGAATTTTTCCTGCAATTTCAACAGGCTGGAATTCCCAGAGAAGCTTTGGCTGCTCCTGGATCCCTGAAAGTGCCCAAGGCCAGGTTGGATGGACTTGGATCCACCTGGGATAGCAGAAGCTGCCCATGGATGGGGTGGAATTGTTGGGATTTACGATCTCTCCCAACCCAAACCTTTCCATGATTCCATGAAACCGGGGCTGAGCGTTGTGTTGGGATTTGAGGTATCCTTGCTGGATTTTCCGTCTTTTTTATTATTTGTAGTGGAAAAACTGCTTGGAAAAAATCAAGATTCCACCTGGACACTCTTCCAAAGGTACCTTGAGGAAGATGGTCTGCAGCTTCCCGCAGTTCCGGCCGCAGCAGTTGGAGATGTTCCGGGAATACAGCACCTGGTGGGCTGGGACGCGGGCGAAGGCCACGCGTTTGTCCCCCTGGAGCATCCAGATGACGATGTCCGGGAGGCTGTTCTGGGGCTGGAAAACACAAATCCACAGGGTCCCACTAGGAAGGACAGCCTGGAATGGGATCATGGGATCCTGGAATGGTTTGAGGTGGGAGGGATCTTAAATCCCATCCCGTTCCATTGACAGGGACACCTTCTGCTATCCCAGCTGGATCCAAGTTCATCCCAGCCTGGCCTGGGACATTCCCAGGGATCCAGGGGCAGCCCCAGCTGCTCTGGCAATTCCAGCCCAGCCCCTCCCCACCCTCCCAGCCAGCAATTCCTTCCCAACATCCCAGCCCAAGCTCCCCTTTCCCACTGGGAAGCCATTCCCTGCCTCCTGGCCCTCCAGCCCTTGGCCCCAGTCCCTCTGCAGCTCTCCTGGAGCCCCTTTAGGCCCTGCAAGGGGCTCGCAGCTCTCCCTGCCTCCTTCCCTTCTCCAGGGCAACATTCCCAGCTCTCCCAGCCTGATCCAGAGCAGAGGGGCAGAATTCCCCCTTTTCCTGCTGTGGGATCAGCCTGGGACATGTGGAGCTTCCCACCCACCAACATTCCAAGTCCTTCTCCAGGGCTGCTCCCAATCCATGAGTTGGCCCCAACTCATCCATGAGCAAGACCAACCTCAACCATCGGAACCAAACCTGGGGGAAGTCATGGATTTGGGAGCCAGGATGGAGCACCACCCCTGCTTCCCACCAAAACCACGATGGGAAAACCGGGAAGAGTTACCTCCTCCGCCATGGCCCGGAGCCGGCACAGCCAATCCTCCGCCTGATCCAGGATCTGGGAAAGGCTGGAATTCTCGTGCTTGAGCCTCAGGGCCACCTTCAGGATCTGCTCCAGGTGGGTGCTCCGGAAGCGGAACAGGTTCTGATCCAGGTGGGTGCTGGACGCCTTCCCCAGGACGTCGGGAAGCTTCAGGCTGCAGGGATGGGCGGAAATCAGGGATTGGGTTGGATTGGGATGGACCTTGAAGGTCATTAACCATCATTAAGGGTCATTAATTATCATTAATGGTCATTAGTGATCATTAATGGTCACTAATCATCATTGATGGTCATTAATAGTCATTAAAGGTCATCAATGATCACCAATCATCATTAATGGTCATTAATGGTCATTAAACGTCATTAATGGTCATTAATGGTCACCGATCATCATTGATGGCCGCTGATCATCATTAATGGTCACTAATCATCATTAATGGTCATTAATGGTCATTAATCCATCCCAAATCCACCCCCAACAGCTCATCCAGGGTCTTGTGGGATTTTCCTGCCTTTTTGAAAGGGTTTTTCCATACTTCCAGTGAGTTTCCAAGGAACTGAGGAGCCACCAAAGACATTTGGGAACAGGAAGACCAAAAGAGCTTCAAACCACAGCCGGAATTCCCCCTGGAATCAGGATGGGAACGAGCCACACCCACATTTTAATATCCATTGATCCAAGCTCCTGGAAAAATGGATCAGGTGCCAAACTGGGAGGTTTTCCTGTAAAATTCAAGGATTTATGGATCCGCTGCTATAAATGAACTTCCTGCTCCCGGCTCCCGAGCCGCAAATCAGGATTTCCTCCGGAAAAAATAGATGGACACAAAGATAAATTTATTTTTAGGCCATGGAGAGGTTTGGAAGGAGATTGTTGAGGAGGCAACATTCCCACCTCAGGATTTGGGATTGGGATCTGTAAATCCCGTTTTCATTGTGGGTAAATTGGGAGAACATGGAATCATGGAATGGTTTGGGTGGGAAGGGATCTTAAATCCCACCCAGTTCCACACAAGGACACCTCCCACTATCCCAGATTGCTCCAAGCCCTGTCCAGCCTGGCCTTGGACAATTCCAGGGATGAGGATTTGGAGTGAGGGGGAAAGAGGAGGGAAAAGGTGGGAAAAGAGGGAAAGGGAGAAAGGGTAAAAGGAGGGAAAGGGAGGAGGAAAGGGGAAAAAAGAAAAAAAGGGGGAAAGGGGGAAAAAGGAAAACAAGGGAAAAGGGAAAGAAAGGAGGAAAGGGGGGAAAGGGGAAAGGAGAAAAAAACAGAAAAAAGGAAAAAAGGGGGGAAAAAGGAGAGAAGAGACAAAAAAGGGGAAAAGGGGGAAAGGGAATAAAAGGAGAAAAAAGAGGGAAAAGGAAAAAATTGGGAAAAGGGGAAAAATAAAAAAAAAGGGAAAGGGGGAGAAAAGGAAAAAGATAAAAAGGCAGAAAGAGGGAGGAAAAGGGGGGAAAAGAGGGAGAAAGGGGAAAAAAGAGGAATCAGAAAATAGAAAAGAAGAAAAAAGGAGGGGAAAGAACAAAAAAGGAAAAAAGGGAAGAGGGGGGAAAGGGGGAAAAAGGAAAGGAAAAAGGAGGGGAAAAAAGGAGGGGGGAAAAGGAGGGGGGAAAAGGAGGGGGGAAAAGGAGGGGGGAAAAGGAGGGGGGAAAAGGAGGGGGAAAAAGGAGGGGGAAAAAGGAGGGGGAAAAAGGAGGGGGAAAAAGGAGGGGGAAAAAGGAGGGGGAAAAAGGAGGGGGAAAAAGGAGGGGGAAAAAGGAGGGGGAAAAAGGAGGGGGAAAAGGAGGGGGAAAAAGGAGGGGGAAAAAGGAGGGGGAAAAAGGAGGGGGAAAAAGGAGGGGGAAAAAGGAGGGGGAAAAAGGAGGGGGAAAAAGGAGGGGGAAAAAGGAGGGGGAAAAAGGAGGGGGAAAAAGGAGGGGGAAAAAGGAGGGGGAAAAAGGAGGGGGAAAAAGGAGGGGGAAAAAGGAGGGGGAAAAAGGAGGGGGAAAAAGGAGGGGGAAAAAGGAGGGGGAAAAAGGAGGGGAAATGGGAAAAGGGGGGAAAAGGGGAAGAAAAGGGGGGGAAAAGTAGGGAGAAGAGGGGCAGAAGCTGTGGTCCCTTCCAAGATCAAGAAAAAACATCAGGAAAGGTCTCCCATCCCGAATTCCCGAAGTACCTGCAATCAGCGATGACATCATCAAGCAGTTGGGATCCCAGAGCCTCCAGCTCCATCGGGGAGCGGTTGGATTTCAGGGCCACCTGGACCTTCTCCAGGTTTGCTTCCTGCAGGAAAGGTGGGGATCAGGAGCTGCGGAATCCCCGGAATCCTACTCCTTTCAAGGACATTCCCAGCAAGGGGTTGGGGAAGAAGTTGGATCAGAGATTCCACTCGGAGTCCCACCAGGGATCTGCATCCCAATGTTTGGAGCTCCAGGGGAACCAACAGGGAAATCCAGCAGGAAATCCCAGAAGTTGCTTTGGAGCTGAAGGAGCTGAAGGACTGGCCCTGGATCCCTGGAAGTGTCCGAGGCCAGGTTGGACACTGGGGCTTGGAGCAATCTGGGATCTGCTGGGATGGTGGGAGGTGTCCCTGCACATGGAATGGGATGGGATTTAAGGTCCTTTCCAAGCCAAAGCATTCCAGGGTTCTGGAGCCCCTCTGCTCTGGAGGCAGCTGGGAGAGCTGGGAATGTTGCCCTGGAGAAGGGAAGGAGCCAGGGAGAGCTGCGAGCCCCTTGCAGGGCCTAAAGGGGCTCCAGGAGAGCTGCAGAGGGACTGGGGCCAAGGCCTGGAGGGCCAGGAGGCAGGGAATGGCTTCCCAGTGGGAAAGGGGAGCTTGGGCTGGGATGTTGGGAAGGAATTGCTGGCTGGGAGGGTGGGGAGGGGCTGGGCTGGAATTGCCAGAGCAGCTGGGGCTGCCCCTGGATCCCTGGGAATGTCCAAGGCCAGGCTGGACACTGGGGCTTGGATCCAGCTGGGATGGTGGGAAGTGTCCCTGCCCATGGAACAGGATGGGAATGGGATGGGATTTAAAGCCCCTTCCCACCTCAAACCATTCCATGATCCCATAATTCCGTGAAGCTCCTGATCCAGTGGGTTCACGGCTCTGCGTGGCCGGTCGCTCTCCAGGCTGGAGGTGCCCTCTGTGCCCTCCCAGTGTCCCCAGGATGCCGCCGGTCACTCACCAAGCGCTCGGCCCCGTGCAGCAGGAGGTTCTGGGCGTCCGTGCGGGAGCTGATGTCCTCCCAGTACGAGGACAGCACCACCACCGGCTTCACGTTCCCCCAGGGCAGGTAATAATAGTGACAACCTGGGGACAGTGCAGGGTCACCTCGGGATGTTGGGATAATGGGATTCACCCCTTGGGAGCAGGGATGAAGGGGGAAGAGTGGCATCGGGATGGGAATTCGCCTTGGGAAGTCCTTTGGAACCAAATGGGAATGGTGTTTCCCAGATCCGTGGGATCCCACCAAGAACCAATGGGATTTGACTCCACGGCTCTGGAAGTGAGACCAGAAACCACCTCAACATTCCTGGCGGGATGAGGATGGGAGCCAGGGAAAGGCCAGGGAAAGGCCAGGGAAAGGCCAGGGAAAGGCCAGGGAAAGGTGTTCCCAAAAACCTCCTCATGGAGCTGAGAGAAATCCCGGCTTCCCTGCTCCTCCCCAGACAATTCCCTGTGGCTGAGGTGGGAAAACTTTCTGGAGTTGTCTGGTCCAAGCAGGGAAACCTTCAGCAGGATCACCTGGACACAACCTCTGGATTCCCCATGATCCCTGGAAGTGCCCAAGGCCAGGCTGGATGGGGCTTGGAGCAACCTGGGATAGTGGGAGGTGTCCCTGCCCGTGGATGGATTGGGAATGGGATGGGATTTAAGGTCCCTTCCATCCCAAACCTTTCCAAGATTCTGGAGCCCCTCTGCTCTGGATCAGGCTGGGAGAGCTGGGAATGTTGCCCTGGAGAAGGGAAGGAGCCAGGGAGAGCTGCGAGCCCCTTGCAGGGCCTAAAGGGGCTCCAGGAGAGCTGCAGAGGGACTGGGGCCAAGGGCTGGAGGGCCAGGAGGCAGGGAATGGCTTCCCAGTGGGAAAGGGGAGCTTGGGCTGGGATGTTGGGAAGGAATTGCTGGCTGGGAGGGTGGGGAGGGGCTGGGCTGGAATTGCCAGAGCAGCTGGGGCTGCCCCTGGATCCCTGGGAATGTCCCAGGCCAGGTTGGAGCACCTTGGGACAGTGGGAGGTGTCCCTGCCCATGGATGGGGTGGGACTGGATGGGATTTAAGGTCCCTCCCAACCCAACCCCTTCCATAATTCCAGGATTCTCTCCCAGCAGCTGCGTTTGGATCATCCCAAAGGATGGAACCCACGCCGCGCTCACCATCAAAGACAGCCCGGCTGTACTGGGTGGTGGAGGCCAGGGGCAGGCAGGTGGTGTCGAACTTGTTCCCGTAATTCCCGATGGATACCTCGAACTGGATGGCTCCGTCCACGCCCTGGAGCATCGTAGCCGAGTAGAAGGCGGCAAAGAGGGAATATTTCCTTCGGCGCAGGTATTTCTGGGATACGGATGGGAATTGGATATGGAGGAGATGCCAGCAATGATCTCCAGGAGGTTGAGCCAGAAGGGGATTGAGGGCAAATCCTGAGGGAGCTGGGAATGGGGTGGAGAACCAGGAAAAGCTGAGGGAGCTGGGAAAGGGAGAAAAGGTGGATCCAGAGGGACTTTGTGGCTCTGCACAACTCCCTGACAGGTTGGAGCCAGGTGGGATTTGGGATCTGCTCCCGGGGAATAACAGGAAAAGAGGGAACGGCCTCCAGCGCTGCCAGGGGAGGCTCGGGTTGGACATCAGCAGGAATTTCCTCATGGAAAAGGCGCTCAGGCCTTGGAAGTGCCCAGGGAGCTTTGGAGTGCCCATCCCTGGAGGCGTCCAAGGAACTCCTGGATGTGTCCCTCAGTGCCAAGGTGGGGATCGGGCACAGCTTGGACTCGCTGATCCTGGAGGATTTTCCAACCTCAGTGATCCCAGGATTTGGGGATTCCATGACCCCTCACTGCCCTGGCACAAACACCTCAGTGATCGCTCCCAAATGGGAATTTTATTGGAAGGGGAATAACAAAAGTTGCAGCACAGGAATTTTGGGGGAATTTTAGGAAAAGCTGACAGAAGAGAAGGCTGCAATTTCTCATGGAAAAGGAGCCAAAGCAGGAAATCTGGGAGAGCCGGAATGGAGGGAAATCTCCCATGGGAGACCTTGGAGACCCTTGCAGGGCCTAAAGGGGCTCCAGGAGAGCTGCAGAGGGACTGGGGCCAAGGGCTGGAGGGCCAGGAGGCAGGGAATGGCTTCCCAGTGGGAAAGGGGAGCTTGGGCTGGGATGTTGGGAAGGAATTGCTGGCTGGGAGGGTGGGGAGGGGCTGGGCTGGAATTGCCAGAGCAGCTGGGGCTGCCCCTGGATCCCTGGGAATGTCCAAGGCCAGGCTGGACACTGGGGCTTGGAGCCACCTGGGACAGTGGGAGGTGTCCCCGCCCATGGATTGGGATGAGTTTTAAGGTCCATTCCCACCCAAACCATTCCACGATCCCACAATTCCATGCTCACCATTACCAGCTCGGACACTTTGGGATGGAAATCCAGCAGGAACCCCCTCCAGGAGCTCACAGACCACAGGACACCCCCCACCCACGGCCAACATCCCTTCCATAGCGTCCCATGTGCCAATCCCAGAGATTTTCCAGAAATCCCAATACCTCCACCCTCAGGATGTCATCAGCAGGAATCTCCTCCACCTTCTGCTCCATGTGCTCCACCAGTTTGGTCTCCAGCTCCACCAGGATCCGGCCCCGATATGCAACCCCCTCGCCCTTAGGATAGACCGAAACAGGTGTCAGGATCCCAAAATTCCCTTCCCGAGGCCGAGCTCTGCCTTCGCTTCCAAGGAGCTTCGTTGCGGAGCAGCAAGATCAGGCAAAGAATTCCAGCCGGCGCTTCCCAGGTGGAATTTTGGGAGCAGAGCGGGATCGGGAGGCGTTAGCAGCAATAGCCTGGAGCGGGAAACAGCGCAGGCTCCTATGACAAAGCCAGGTTGGGTTAAGAGCATCTTTTTTTTTGGGAAAAGAGAAGCCGGAGGATTATTTTGGGATGCGCCAGGAAGCAGCCGAGGTCACCTTTCCCAAATTGAGCGTCTCGTAGGGATCGGGAAATCCGGTGAATTCCCGGGGGCTGCCGTAGAGGTTGATGTAGCAGGGCCCGAAGGTCGGCAGGAATCCCAGCCCGTCATCCACTGGGAATGGCAGGGAAAAGAGGGATTAGGGATTTTTGGAGGATCCTTGGCAAGGTGTCCTGCTTGGTGTAGGATCACAGGCGGATGGAGGCCACCAAAATCCTGGGATTTCCACCCATTTTGAGTCTACGACCTCACCTTGGAATAGGAGAAAGATAAGGAGGGCGTGGCGCTGTATCCCGGGAATTCCCAATCCCAGGAAAAGTCCCCATGGAAAAGGGAAAGGACAGAGAGGGATTGGACAAGAGGAAGAGTGACAGGAGAGAGGGAGGAGCCTCAGGATGTGCCAAGGGACATTTAGGTTGGATTTTTGGGAAAATTCCTTCCTGGAAAGGGCTGTCCTCATCCCAGGAGGGATGGAACATCCCTGTGGATGTGGCACTTGGAGACACGGATCAGGGGTGCTCTTGGCAGCCAGTGGATCACAGGGATTTTCCAACCCTGTGATTCCATTAAAACCTCTCGTTTTTATGGAATTTTGAGCAGGAATCCTGCCCTGAGCTCCATGTCCACACCCCAGACATGGCAACATCCCCGGAATCCCCAAAGAGCCAAACCAGAGCCATTCCCTTTTCCCAACTCATCCCAGCCAATCCTCCCCCAGTCCAGAGAGCGGAACCAGTAAAACCAGTCCCAGGAGGCGCTGGAAAACTGGGATGGTACTGGGAACGTACGGTCCGAGGGTTTCAGAGGCTTCGCAGGAGCAGGAAATTCATCTGAGGCACAGAGAGAGGGAGAGAGGTTGGGAAAGGTTGGAAGAGGAGCATGGAAAAGGGACGGATATGGGAACGAAGGTGGAGATTCCCATGGAGAGACAGAGAGAGAAAGGGAGAGGTTGGAAGAGGTTCGTGGAATCATGGAATCACAGAATCACGGAATCATGGAATGGTTTGGGTGGGGAAGGGACCTTAAAGCCCATCCAGGTGCATCCAGGGACACCTCCCACTATCCCAGGTTGTTTCAAGCCTCATCCAGCCTGGCCTTGGAAAATTCCAGAAGCTGTAGGATTGGGATGGAGCAGGATTGGGATGGAGCAGGATTGGAGCCTCCCTGAGTTGCATTCCCTGGAATTTCCTTGGGATCCAGCAGATCCCAGTGGTTGAATGGGAGATGCCAATCCTGCATCCCCCCATTCCCATCCTCCCTCCTGGCCTTCTCTCCCTCTCTCTCTCTCTCCAGCCCATCCCAGGATCTGGATTGGGATTGGGAAGAGGGGACTGGACAATGCCGGTGGGTGGGACACGGGTGGAGCCCCTGGATCGTGTCCCAGTTCATGGAATCCGTGGAATGGCTTGGAAGGACCTTCAAGCTCATCTCATTCCATGGGCAGGGACACCTCCCACTATCCCAGGGTGCTCCACGTTTTTTCCAACATGGCCATCCCGTGTCCCTACGGTTCGTTTGGGGTGGGGGGGGGGGGTCACAAAGCCACACGTGGAATTCCCGGTGGGATCGCGGATTCCATGGAAGTGCTGGCAGCAGGAGAAGCTCGTGCAGGCAGAAGCTCCCGGCCCTCGGCAGCTCCAAAGCCGTGTCCCAAATTCCCACCCGGCACTGGTGACGGTGACACCCAGCTGAGCCCTGCCACCACCTGGGGGTCCTTCCCCTTTGAAAAATCCCAGGATTTGGATGGGAATTCCCACCCTGTGACAGCCCCTAACTGTCACCTCAGCCACACCACAGGGGGGACGTGGCCTCGGCCAGCAGCAGTGCCACCACCGCCACGTGTCACCAACCTCCAGCACCCACGGACCTGCAACCTCCATCTCCCATTCCCCAGAATCCACCAAATCCCAAATCCCAAGTGCAGAGGGGTTGGATCCATCCGGAAATGGGGCACAGCTTGGAGCAACCCCCAGGACCCCACTGTGTGTCCCCAGGCGGGGACGGTGACAGTGACAGTGACATCCCCAAGGCCACCACCAACCTCCAGCCACGCCATGGACCTGCAACCTCCACCCCGCATTCCCAAGAATCCATCAAATCCCAAATGCAGAGGGGTTGGATCCATCCGGAAACGGGGCACAGCTCGGCGCAACCCCCAGGACCCCAGGGACGGTGACAGCTGTGACAGTGACATCCCCAAGGCCACCACCAACCTCCAGCCATGCCATGCAGCTCCTCCAAGGCCATGCATCCCAAATCCCGGCCTCCTTCCCGCCCTTACCCTCCAGCTCCCCGCCGGGAGCCGAGATCTTGGACATTCCAAGGAAAGCGGTGCCAATGACATCGTTGTGCGTCAGGCGGTCCCTGTGAGGTGACATCGTCACTTTGGGGACCTCAGGGTGTCCCCGTGCCCATCCCGCCGCTCCGGGCACTGGGAATGCCCTTCCCGCTCACCAGTCGGTCACACGGATCCTCATCCGCTCGCACATGGATGGGAACTGGGAAAAGGGATGCGGGAAGAGGGTGAGCGGCGCTGGGGACAGCGGGAGGGGATCTTGGGGACACCGGTGCTCACCATGGCCGGCAGCGTCAGGCACTGGTTCCACTGGGGGTTGGCGTTTTTCTCCAGGATCCGGGAGTAGAGCTGGAAGGGAGGGGTGGGAAGAGGGAAAATTCCCCCAAAATCCAGCCTCAGATTCCCTAAAATCCAGCCTCAGGTTCCCTAAAATCCGGCCTCAGGTTCCCTAAAATCTGGCCTCACATTCCCTAAAATCCAGCTTCAGGTTCCCTAAAATCCAGCTTCAGATTCCCCAAAAATACGGCCTCAGATTCCCCAAAATCCGGCCTCAGATTCCCCCAAAATCCGGCTTCTGATTCCCTAAAATCTGGCTTCAGGTTCCCTAAAATCCAGCTTCAGATTCCCTATAATCCAGCCTCAGATTCCCTAAAATCCAGCTTCAGATTCCCTATAATCCAGCCTCAGATTCCCTATAATCCAGCCTCAGATTCCCTATAATCCAGCTCCAAATTCCCCAAAATCCGTCCTCCATTCCATGGGATTCCTAAACCCCCTGGTGCAGGGGCTGAGGATGTCACAGATTTCCCTGGGATCTTCCCACCTTGGAACCAGCAGGATCCCATTTTCCCCATTCCAAGACCAAATTCCCCCATTCCAGGACCAAATTCCCTCATTCCAGGACTAGATTTTTCCATGCCAGGACTAAATTCCCCCATGCCAAGAGCAAATTCCTCCATTCCAAGATCAGATTCCCCCATTCCAGAACCAAATTCCCACATGCCAGGACCAGGCCTGGGGATCTGGAGGGAATATCCCATTGCCATCCCAACCCCAAGGTCATCCCGGTGCCATCCCAATCCCAGGGATCCAAAGGAAATGTCCCAATCCCAAATTCCTGGGGACCGTCCCGCTACCATTCCAGCTCCACCAACATCCCGCTGCCATCCCAATCCCAAAGACTTGGGCGGGAATGTCCCACTGCCATCCCAATCCCAGCGATCCTAAGGGAATGTCCCGCTGCCGTTCCAGCTCTGAGAACATCCCAGGGCCATCCCAATCCCAGGGATCCAAAGGGAATATCCCATTGAAATCCCAATCCCAAAGACCTGGGAGGGAAACCCCAGGAAATCGGAGGGAATGTCCCACTGCCATTCCCATCCCAGTCCCGGGAACACCCCGCTGCCATCCCAATCCCGGGTTCCTCCCACTGCCATTCCCAGGGATCCTGGAGCATCCCATTCCCTGACCGTTTTCCCGGCAAAGCTGACTTCCACGAAGGGATCCACCAGGTTCTTCTTGTTGCTCTCGAAGCCGAAGATCTGCCGGACGTTGTCCATGACGGCGTCATCCACTGGGGAAAGAGGGAGACGCCAAAATTCATGGAATTCCGCAGCATCCCGATGGTCCTGGTGGGATGAGCATTCCCACAGAGGCGCTCTCCAGGCGGGAAAAGCAGGATAAAACCAGTTTGAAGCAGTAAGAAACTCCTCCCACATGAAACCACCCGATTAAGACATGGATTATCCTTCGATGAAGATCCGGATCATTCCCTTCTCCGGGCCCTAATTCCCACCCGGAATGTTGCGATTCCAAGGGATCCGAAGGGAAAACCTACTCTGGGGCAAATCCTCGGCTTTGAAGATCTTGAGGCAGAACTGGGCCCCCCTGAGGGTGACCCCGGTGGGGCGCAGCAGATTGGCCTCGATGTCCTCCTTGTCCTCGGCTGCCTCCTTCTTCTCCAGCTGCAGGAAAAGGGAACAGCGGGAAAAGTCAGCCTGGATTCGGGAGTGAGCGGGAAAATCCCAAAACAGAGAGATCGGGTGGATCTCTCATCCATGGGAGTTGTCCAAGGCCAGGTTGGATGGGGTTTGGAGTGATCTGGGATAGTGGGAGGTGTCCCTGGACATGGATCTGGGAATCATGGATGAGGTGGGATTTAAGGTCGCTTCCAATCCAAACCATTCCAGGATTCTGGAGCCCCTCTGCTCTGGATCAGGCTGGGAGAGCTGGGAATGTTCCCTGGAGAAGGGAAGGAGCCAGGGAGAGCTGCGAGCCCCTTGCAGGGCCTAAAGGGGCTCCAGGAGAGCTGCAGAGGGACTGGGGCCAAGGCCTGGAGGGCCAGGAGGCAGGGAATGGCTTCCCAGTGGGAAAGGGGAGCTTGGGCTGGGATGGTGGGAAGGAATTGCTGGCTGGGAGGGTGGGGAGGGGCTGGGCTGGAATTGCCAGAGCAGCTGGGGCTGCCCCTGGATCCCTGGGAATGCCCAAGGCCAGGTTGGATCCATCTGGGATAGTGGGAGGTGTCCCCGGGTGGGAATGGATGAGCTTTAAATCCCTCCCAAACCATTCCAGGATTCCATGAGAAAATGCAGCGCTTTTCCCCCAAAATGGAGGAGGATCCAGGCTGTGGCTTCTCTGGGAATGCCCATGGGGTTTGGTGACCCTTGGCCGGAATATCCCATGGCCAGAATATCCCAGAGCTGGAATATCCCAGATCCGGAATATCCCCTGGCTGCAATATCCCAGAGCCGGAATATCCCAGAGCCGGAATATCCAGAGCTGGACTATCCCAGATCCAGAATATCCCATTGGGAATACTCACAGGAGCTTCATCTCCAGGCCCCAGCACGCAGGCGCTGACCTTCAGGTATCCCTTGGCTCCGGCGGAAAAATCCTCCGGATCCGACAGGAGCAGCCACTTCCTGAGGAAAGCATGTTCTGCGGGAAAACACGGAAATCCGGGAATTAGTCCTTGGATGGCCAGGGATGCTCCTGGGTGGAATTTTGAATGGATATCATGGAATGGGATACGGGAATGTTTCAGCTCTTTTCCCAGGAAGGGATCTGAGAAGAGGGAGGTGTCTTTGGGATGGAATTCCCACAGAAGCTGTGGATGTGACATCCCTGGAAGTGTCCAAGGAGAGGTTGGATGAGGCTTGGAGAAACCTGGGATAGTGGGAAGTGTCCCTGGACATGGATGGGGTGGGAATGGGATGGGATTTAAGGTCTCCAAACCCAAACCATTTCAGGATTCTGGAGGCAGCCTGGGAGAGCTGGGAATGTTCCCCTGGAGAAGGGAAAACTCCAGGGAATCCTCAGAGTCCCTAAAGGGGCTCCAGGAGAGCTGCAGAGGGATTTGGGAGAAGGGATTTGGGCCAGGAGGCAGGGAATGGCTTCCCAGTGGGAAAGGGGAGCTTGGGCTGGGATGTTGGGAAGGAATTCCTCGGGATGGAATTCCCAGAGCAGCTGGGGCTGCCCCTGGATCCCTGGGAGCATCCAAGGCCAGGCTGGGATGGACTCGGATCCACCTGGGATCATGGAATTTGTCCCTGGATGGATCCGGATGATCCTTAAGGTCCCTTCCCACCCCAACCATTCCAGGATTCCATGCTCATGGATCCGGTGTTCCTCTATGGAAGAGCTCGGATGTGTGGGTGCAATTTCCAAAAAAAAAAATCAAGGAGTTTCCCAAGGCTCACTCGGCTCAGAGTAAACGGTCTCCACATCCATCTGTGGGATAAAAGGAAAAGGAGATTCCAGAGCTCATCCAGAGCAGGAAACGCCAGGAAAAGTGGACGAGATCTTACCCGGAATTCCCCGATCACCGAATCCGTGCGGAACGACCGAGAATCCACAACCTGGAAATGAGGAAAAATGGGACATCCAACGCAAATCCCGCCGGGATGGAGGATCCTGGGGAACAAGGGGGTGTTTCCCTGGAAAGGGGAGAATTCCAGGAATTCCCGGCACTCACCGTGAGGAAAACGGGAGCGTCGAACAGCTCCGATGGGGACTCGAAGACGTTGAAGAAAAAGGTCTGTGGGAAACAGGGATAAGGATGAGGAACATTCCCGATTTTCCCCCTGGAGCACATTTCCACTTCCCATGGGATGGAGCTTCCAGCCTCCAGGTAGCTCTGGGATTTTGGGAAGAGCCCTGGATGAGCGGCAGGGAATGCTGGGCTCGCTCCTTGGTGTCACATCCCAAATCCCAGCCTCTCCCGGGAATTGTTGGAGTGGGAATTCCCGCTGACCTCGTCGAAGACGGGGCTGTTCCCTTTCCGGATCCGCGTCCTCCGGGTTTGTCCGGACACCGTCACCTTCACCACCGGCCGGATGTTGATCCCGGGAAGCTGCCGGGCCTCGATGACCCTGACCCGGATCTGGGATGGGATGGAGAAAAGGGAATCACCAGGATGGGAATCACCGGGATCATCTCATAGGATGGAGGACAGGGAATCACCGGGATCATCCCATGGGGTGGAGAACAGGGAATCACCTGGATCTGGGATGGGATGAAGGACCGGGAATCATTGGGATCATCCCATGGGATGGAGGACAAGCAATCAACAGGATCTGGGATGGGATGGAGGACTGGGAATCACCAGGATTTGGGATTGAGGACAGGGAATCATCGGGATCTTCCCATGGGATGGAGGACAGGGAATCACTGGGAATCACCCCATGGGATGGCGGACAAGGAATCACCGGGCTGGGAATCACCGGGATCATCCCACAGGATGGAGAACAGGGAATCATTGGGATCATCCCATGGGGTGGAGGACAGGGAATCACCAGGATCTGGGATGGGATGGAAGACAGGGAATCACCAGGATTTGGGATTGAGGACAGGGAATCATCGGAATCATCCCATGGGATGGAGGACAAGGAATCAACAGGATCTGGGATAGGATGGAGGACAGGGAATCACCAGGATGGGAATCACCGGGATCATCCCACAGGCTGGAGGACAGGGAATCACCAGGATTTGGGATTGAGGACAGGGAATCATCGGGATCATCCCATGGGGTGAAGGACAAGGAATCAACAGGATCTGGGATGGGATGGAGGACAGGGAATCACTGGGAATCACCCCATGGGATGGAGGACAAGGAATCACTGGGATGGGAATCACCGGGATCATCCCATGAGGTGGAGGACAGGGAATCACCAGGATTTGGGATTGAGGACAGGGAATCATCAGGATCATCCCATGGGGTGGAGGACAAGGAATCACCCGGGTCTGGGATGGGATGGAGGACAAGGAATCACCGGGATCATCTCATAGGATGGAGGACAGGGAATCACCGGGATCTGGGATGGGATGGAGGACTGGGAATCACCGGGACAACCTGCAGGATTTTACAGGAACAGATCATCCCACCTGGAAATCCTGGGGTTTGTTGGATAAAGGTTTTTTGGGAGAGCTCCTCCTCCTCCTCTTCATCCCCTGGATGAGATTCCCGGATGGCTTCCTTGGGAACGAGGGCGGCTCCGATCCCGGCGCTCCCGAGGACGCTGAAGGCTCCGTGTCCCCCGTGGCCTCTGGATCCTCGGGATCCTCCTCTCCGGCCGTCTCTGCCCGGCAGGAGAAGGGAAAAGTGGGATTTGGGAATGGCTTTGGATGCCAAAAACCAGGATGGGGAGGGGTGGTGGTTACCGGTGACCGTGTCCAGCTCGGCCGCAGCCGGGGCCGGATCCGGAGGGGCCGGAGGCGGGAAAAGCGGGATAGAGCCCGGAGGGGGGATGTAGGACACCTGCAGGAACAGGGAAGCCTGGAAAACAGGGAATGAGCGTTAGAGCGCCAGGATGGGTAACTGGGATAAACTGGGAGGGACAGGCTCAGACTGGTCCCAAACTGGGAGGGACGTGGGTGGGACTGGTCCCAAACTGGGAGCTGAAAGTGGCAGGGACGTGGCTCAAACTGGTCTGAAACTGGGAGGGACAGGACTCAGACTGGTCCCAAACTGGGAGGGACACGGCTCAAACTGGGAGCTGCCACTGGAAGGGCCATGGCTCACACTGGTCCCAAACTGGGAGTCCCCCTGGCCAAGCCATGGCTCATACTGGTCCCAAACTGGGGGGCCCAACTCGTCCCAAACTGGGAGCCCAAACTGGCCATTCCATGGCTTCTACTGGTCGCAAACTGGGAGCCACAACTGGTCCCAAACTGGGAGTCCCCCTGGCCATTCCATGGCTTGTACTGGTCCCAAACTGGGAGTCCAAACTGGCCCCAAACTGGGAGCCCCCCTGGCCAAGCCATGGCTCATACTGGTCCCAAACTGGGAGCCACAACTGGTCCCAAACTGGGAGCCCAAACTGGCCATTCCATGGCTTCTACTGGTCACAAACTGGGAGCCACAACTGGTCCCAAACTGGGAGTCCCACTGGCTATGCCATGGCTTGTACTGGTCCCAAACTGGGAGCCCAAACTGGTCCAAACTGGTGCCAGCGCTCACCCCGGTGCTCTCCTTGCGCGAGTCCAGCAGGGGGAGGTTGAACGAGGCCGCCAGGCTGGGAGTGCCCAGAACATCCCGGAGCGGCACCCGGGATTCTCCCAAAAACCTGCGGGAAACAGCGACAGGGCTCAGGGCAGATCCAGGGGCATCCCAACCATTCCAGAGGCAGGGATGGGAGTCGGGAGAGGGGCACGGAGATGGAGGCAGGCTGGGAGAGCTGGGAATGTTCCCCTGGAGAAGGGAAAACTCCAGGGAATCCTCAGAGTCCCTAAAGGGGCTCCAGGAGAGCTGCAGAGGGATTTGGGAGAAGGGATTTGGGCCAGGAGGCAGGGAATGGCTTCCCAGTGGGAAAGGGGAGCTTGGGCTGGGATGCTGGGAAGGAATTGCTGGGAATGGAATTGCCAGAGCAGCTGGGGCTGCCCCTGGATCCCTGGGAATGCCCAAGGCCAGGCTGGATCCCTCGGGATAGTGGGAGGCATCAGCCGGAATCTTCCTGCTCGGGGATCCAGGACCCTCCTCCCATTTTCCCGTGGTTATTTATGGACACTCCGGAGCTGGAACAGCCCCAAACTCCAGCTCCTTTGGATTCCAGCCCAGCAGCAATTCCAGCCTCGGCTCCAGCCTTGGAAACGGGATCCTTGCCGGAGCAGGGAGCACATTCCCAACCTCCGATCCCAAAAATAAATCCCATCCTTTATTTTTCCCTTTTCCCAGCAGCTCTCCCACCCCACAGAGCCGGGAATCCCTGGAATCCCTGGAATTCCCTCGTTCCTCCCCCAGCAGGAGCCCCCGATCCGTGGGGAACCCCTGGAATGGGAGGCACCGGGAGCATCGGGAGGAAGGAAACCGGAGGCTCTGCTCCCGCCACCCTTCCCGGCACTCCGGAGCCTTGGGAATGACCTTGGCAGCGCTTCCCAAATCCCGGCCAAGTATCCAAAGTATCCATCCCCAAACAAGGACCCCCTGTGTATTCCCAACCTTCCAACGCTGGAATTTTCCCCCGGAATTCCGAGCGAAGCAGCCCAAAAATGTGGCTCCGGCCTCCCACGGCGGGAATTCGCGGAGTTCGGGAAGAGCTCCGGGAATGGGAGAAGGGAGAGGAATTTTTTCCCACCCGTTCTGGAATTTTTCCGGAATTTTTCCCACCTGTTCCTTCCCACGGTTTCATGGTCCTTGACCACCACGGTGAGCTCGGCATCGGGATCCAGCGGGATTCCCTTCAGATCCCACTCGAATCCCTGGAAAAAAAGGGAGGAAGGAGCCGGGATCAGCGCCTGGAAGTGGAGAACCCAAATCCCAAACCCCCTTGGAATCACAGCATTCCCAAAGCCAAAATTCCTGGCAAATCCTTTGGGAAAAGATGCCCTGGGAAAAGCTTGTATTTGGATTCCCGGGAAGGAGCTGCTCCAGCCCAAACCTGTGCCCGTTTTCCCACCAAATTCCAATCTTTTTTGGGAATTTTGGCCCATGGGAGCACAAGGATGGGGTTGGAAGGGAAAATGTGCTGGAAAAATTCCCATTCCATAGGAATTCCTTGTAACGTTGGTGGCGAGCCTGGATAAGGCCTCGATGGAAGGGGAAGAGGTTGGAATTCTGCCCGGAATTCCAGAGCAGAAAGGGAACGATCCCAAACTTTCCGTGGAGTGGAAGCCTCAGGGAATCCCCTGGGCTCGGGAACAGGGATAAATCCAGGGATTGGGAATTCTCACCTCATTCCAGATGGGATTTGTGTTGTTCTTGATGACCTTTGTCTTCTTCTTCACACCTGGAAGGGGAAAAAATGGGATTGGAATCTTCCCATGGATCAGGAGAAACACCAGGATCGGGAGCTTCCCATGGATCGGGAGCTTCCCAGGGATTGGGAGCTTCCCAGGGATCAGGATCCCAGAATGAAACTCCGATCCCGGGTGCATCTGAACTTCCAGGGATTTCCGGAATCAGGATTGGATCCCAATCCCCAATCCCAGCTGGAGCTGAACTTCCAGGGATTCCCGGGATCAGGATTGGAGCCCATTCCCTGCTCCCAGCTGGGGCTGAACTTCCAGGGATTCCCGGGATCAGGATTGGAGCCCATTCCCTGCTCCCAGCTGGGGCTGAACTTCCAGGGATTCCCAGGATCAGGATTGGAGCCCATTCCCCAATCCCAGCTGGGGCTGAACTTCCAGGGATTTCCAGGATCAGGATTGGATCCCATTCCCCAATCCCAGCTGGAGCTGAACTTCCAGGGATTCCCGGGATCAGGATTGGAGCCCATTCCCCAATCCCAGCTGGGGCTGAACTTCCAGGGATTCCCGGGATCAGGATTGGAGCCCATTCCCCAATCCCAGCTGGGGCTGAACTTCCAGGGATTTCCAGGATCAGGATTGGATCCCATTCCCCAATCCCAGCTGGAGCTGAACTTCCAGGGATTCCCGGGATCAGGATTGGATCCCATCCCCAATCCCAGTTTGGGCTGAACTTCCAGGGATTTCCAGGATCAGGATTGGAGCCCATTCCCCAATCCCAGCTGGAGCTGAACTTCCAGGGATTCCCGGGATCAGGATTGGATCCCATCCCTAATTCCATCTTGGGCTGAACTTCCAGGGATTCCCAGGATCAGGATTGGATCCCATTCCCCAATCCCAGCTGGAGCTGAACTTCCAGGGATTCCCGGGATCAGGATTGGATCCCATTCCCCAATCCCAGCTGGAGCTGAACTTCCAGGGATTTCCAGGATCAGGATTGGAGCCCATTCCCCAATCCCAGCTGGGGCTGAACTTCCAGGGATTCCCAGGATCAGGATTGGAGCCCATTCCCCAATCCCAGCTGGGGCTGAACTTCCAGGGATTCCCGGGATCAGGATTGGATCCCATTCCCTGCTCCCAGCTGGAGCTGAACTTCCAGGTATTCCCGGGATCAGGATTGGATCCCATCCCTAATCCCAACTGGGGCTGAACTTCCAGGGATTCCCGGGATCAGGATTGGATCCCAATCCCCAATCCCAGCTGGAGCTGAACTTCCAGGGATTTCCAGGATCAGGATTGGATCCCATCCCTAATCCCAACTGGGGCTGAACTTCCAGGGATTCCCAGGATCAGGATTGGATCCCATCCCTAATCCCAACTGGGGCTGAACTTCCAGGGATTCCCGGGATCAGGATTGGATCCCAATCCCCAATCCCAACTGGAGCTGAACTTCCAGGGATTTCCAGGATCAGGATTGGATCCCATCCCTAATCCCAACTGGGGCTGAACTTCCAGGGATTCCCAGGATCAGGATTGGATCCCATCCCTAATCCCAACTGGGGCTGAACTTCCAGGGATTCCCGGGATCAGGATTGGATCCCATTCCCTGCTCCCAGCTGGGGCTGAGCTTCCAGGAATTCCCACAGCTTCCAGGATCGGGATCCGGCCCCATTCCCTATTCCCAGGCAGGAATGGGGATCCCCAACCGTTCCCGGTTGGAAAATCCCATGGAAATCCCCTTCTTGCCGTGCCTCAGTTTCCCCAGGAGCAGCAAGGCCGCATCCAAAGGTTTCCAAGGATTGGGAATTCGGGCTGGGCAGAGCCACAGGTGATCCCAACCATTCCAATCCCTCCATTCCCTGCATCCAAACCTCGGGATTGTGCCTCAGTTTCCCCAGGATCCTCCAAAAAACCGCGGGATCGGCAGCTCCGAATTCCCCCAAATCCAACATTCCCAAATCTTGGGAATGCTCCATCCCCACCCCCACCACCCCCTTCCCAAAGCCACGCCCCCCTCATCCCTCTTGGAATGCGGCTGCATCCCAAGGGAAGAGGAAAAGGAAAAGGCCAAACAATGGAGGTGACTCAAACCCCGGGAGACTCCCGAGATATTCCAAATATTCCCGGTTTTCTGCTCTTTTAGCCCCGTTCAGCGAATCCTTCCCCGTTTGGGATTGGGAAAAGCCAAAATTCCCGGCAGCCGGGAATTTGGACAACTCAGTTTTCCTCATCCAAAGGTTCATTCCCCTCCTCATTCCTGATTTTTCCCGGGATTCAGAGCTCTGGAATTGGCCTGGATCGGGATTTGGCCAAAGATGGAGCTCCCGGGATTCTCCGGAGGGATCCCGGTGGGAATGGGATCAGCGGCACCCGCATTCCAAAGGGAAAAGCTGAATCGGGACCCACTTTTAGGTCCTTTTCCTTAATTTTTTTCTAAAACCGGGATTTTCCCCCCTTTTCCCCCGTTTCTTTCTCATTTCCCCCCTTTTTTTTCCTATTTTCCCCATTTTTCCCTATTTTTCCCAATTATTTTCCTATTTGTCCCCATTTTTTCCTATTTTTCCCCATTTTTCCCCATTTTTTCCTATTTTCCCCCATTTTTTCCTATTTTTCCCTATTTTTCCCCATTTTTTCCTTATTTTCCCCATTTTTTCCTTATTTTCCCCATTTTTCCCTATTTTTCCCCATTTTTTTCCTATTTCCCCCCATTTTTTCCTATTTTCCCAATTTTTTCCCTATTATTCTCCATTTCTTCCCCATTTTTTCCCAGTTTTCCCTGTTTTCCCCATTTTTCCCCATTTTTCCCATTTTCCCCCATTTTTTCCCATTTCCCCCCATTTTTCCCCATTTTCCCCATTTCCCCCATTTTTCCCCGTTTTCCCCCATTTTTCCCCATTTCCCCCCCCATTTTTTTCCATTTCCCCCCTTTTTTTCCTCATTTTTCCCCCCACCAGGAAATACCAAAAACCCCCAAGGCAGCGCCAGCTTCCAGCGGGAATTTTGGGAGCGCAAAGCCCTCCCTTTTCCCAGGAAATCCATCCCTCGGGAATGGGATAAACCCCGCTCCACATGGGATTATTCCCATCCATCCCAATCCGGAATTCAAGGATTTAAAGGCACGGAATTCCCAGGGATATTCCAGCGCGGATTTTAAAAATTCAGGATCAGGGGGATAAAAGCTGGGAAAAGAGGGGAGGATTTTCCAAGGATTTGGGAGCAGCAGGAGCTTTCGCAGATGCCAAATTTTGCTGCCAAAGCAGCCAAAAATATTCCAAAGCCGCCCTTCCTTCCCAAAAAAATTAAAACTCCGGGATTCCCTCACCTCGGAATGTCAGGCTGGCCACGGGATCGCTTTGTTTATCCCGCTTTTCCACGTTGGGAAGTTGGGAAGCCCTTTGGAGCAGGCAGCGGAGCATGGCCGGGATCGGGAAAGCCGGGATCGGGAAAGCCGGGATCGGGATAAGGATCCGCTCCCTCATCCCATTCCCACCCCCTTTTCCCGGTCCGGCCCTTCCCGGCACGGGAACGCCCCTGGAGGGGCTGGAAAAAAACCGGGATGGTGGGAAGGAGAGCTGGGAGAGGCGGGAGTTGGGAATAAATCCCTGGGGTTTAGGGATGCTGGGAGCGCCAGGGATCGGGAATGAATCCCTGGAATTCAGGGATGCTGGGAAGCCCAGGGATGGGCAAACACCGGGATCGGGGAATGCTGCAATTCCCAGGGATGGGGAACCAAAATATCAGGATTTGGGAATGCTGGGAACCCCAAAGATCCCCTAAACACCGGGATCTGGGAATGCTGGGAACCCCAAAAATCCCCTAAACACCGGGATTTGGGAATGCTGCAATTCCCAGAGATGGGGAACCAAAACATCGGGATTTGGGAATGCTGGGAACCCCAAGGATCCCCTAAACACCGGGATTTGGGAATGCTGGGAAGCCCAGGGATGGGGAATAAATCCCTGGGATTTGGGAATCTCAAAATTCCCAGGGATGGAGAATGAAATCCTTGGGATTCAGGAATGCCGGGAACCCCAAGGATATCCCAGCACTGGGATTTGGGAATGCTGGGAACCTCAAAAATCCTCTAAACACCGGGATTTGGGAATGCTGGGAACATTCCCAGGGATGGGGAATAAATCCCTGGGATTTTGGGGATCCCCCAAGGCCTGAGGCTGCCCCAGCACCGGGATCCCAGAATTCGGGAATGCCGCAATCCCAGAAACACCAAAAAACCCCCAAAACCTGGGAACTGGGGAGCAGCAGAACCCCGGGAACGCCGCACGCACCCACCGGGAGAATTCCATGAAAAACCGGGAACGCTCGATCCCACAACCGGCCCCCTCTCCCGGCAATCCCAAAAAGCCGCTTTTTCCCAGGGAAAAACCCATCCCAAACATCCCGTGACGTCACGGCCCTTTGTTCCCTCTCGGGAAGGGACAAATTCCCCGGTATTCCCAAATTTGGGATCGTCCCTTTCCCCCCGCGCGGGAAATCCCAAAATATCCCGGGCGGGGCCGGGGGTGGCTCCAGGGGGGTCCCCAAGGGCCACCAGGGGGGAGGCGACAGCGGGGACAGGGAGGGAGCGAGGGAATCCCGGCCCCATCCCAAATTCCAGAGCCGGAATTCCCTCCAAATCCCACCGAAGTCACCCAAAAATCCCACCCGGATCATCCCAGAATTCCACTAAATCCAACTAAATCCCACTAATTTCCCCCAAATCTCCCCCTAAAATCCCCCCAAATCAGCCCTAAATTCCCCTAAACGCCCCTAAATTCCCCCAAATTCCCCCAATCCACCTAAATCCCCCCTAAAAATCCCCCTAAATTGCCCCTAAAACCACCCGAAATCCACCGAAATCCCCCAAATTTCCCCCAAATCCCCCAAATCACCCTAAATCAGGGCAAAATTCCCCTAAACCCCCCTAAATCCACCTAAACCCCCCTACATTCCCTCAACTCCCCCAAAATCCCCCTAAAGCCTCCAAAATCCCCCCAAAATTGCCCCTAAAATCACCCCAAATCCACCTAAATCCCCCAAAATTCCCCCCAAATCTCCCCCCAATTTCCCCTAAAATCCCCCCAAATCAACCCAAATCAGCCCTAAATTCCCCTAAACCCCACTAAACTCCCCCAAATCCACCTAAATCCCCCCAAAATTGACCCCCAAATTGCCCCTAAAATCCCCCCAAAATTTCCCCCAAATCTCCTCCCAATTCCCCCCAAAATCCCCCAAATCACCCTAAATCAGAGCAAAATTCCCCTAAACCCCCTAAATTCCCCCAAATCCACCTAAATCCCCCCAAAAATGCCCCCAAATTGCCCCTAAAATCACCCTAATCACCCTAGATCAGCCCTAAATTCCCCTAAATCTCCCCCCAAAATTGCCCCTAAAAATCCCCCCAAAATTGCCCCTAAAATTACCCCAAATCCCCCTAAATCCCCCAAATTCCCCAAATCTCCCCCCAATTTCCCCCTAAAATCCCCCCAAATCCACCGAAATCCCCCAAATTCCCCCAAAAAAATCCCCCAAATCACCCTAAATCAGCCCTAAATTCCCCTAAACCCCCCCAAAATTGCCCCTAAAAATCCCCCCAAAATCGCCCCTAAAATCACCCGAAATCCACCGAAATCCCCCCAAATCTCCCCCCAATTCCCCCTAAAATCCCCCAAATCACCCTAAATCAGCCCTAAATTCCCCTAAACCCCACTAAACTCCCCCAAATCCACCTAAATCCCTCCAAAATTGATCCCCAAAATCGCCCCAAATTGCCCCTAAAATCCCCCCAAAATTTCCCCCGAATCTCCCCCCAATTCCCCCCAAAATCCCTCAAATCACCCTAAATCAGAGCAAAATTCCCCTAAACCCCCTAAATTCCCCCAAATCCACCTAAATCCCCCCAATTTCCCTCAAATCCCCCAAAAAATCCCCCAAATCACCCTAAATCAGCCCTAAATTCCCCTAAACCCCCCCAAAATTGCCCCTAAAAGCCCCCCAAAATTGCCCCTAAAAATCCCCCAAAAATCGCCCCTAAAATCACCCGAAATCCACCGAAATCCCCCAAATTCCCCCAAATCAGCCAAAATTCCCCCAAAATCCCCTCAAAATCCCCTCCAAATTCTACCAAAATCCCCTCAAAATCCCGATTTTTTTTTCCCCCTAAATCCCGATTTTTCCCCCCTAAATCCCGGGGTTTTCCCCCTAAATCCCCATTCTCCCCCCTAAATCCCTTTTTTTTTTCCCCTAAATCCCGATTTTTTCCCCTAAATCCCCATTTTTTTCCCCTTAAATACCCTTTTTTTCCCCCCCTAAATCCCTTTTTTTTTCCCCTAAATCCCCATTTTTTCCCCTAAATCCCGAATTTTTTCCCCTAAATCCCCATTTTTTTTTCCCCTAAATCCCAATTTTCCCCGCTAAACCCCTTATTTTTTTCCTTAAATCCCGATTTTTCCCCTAAATCCCCATTTTTTTTCCCCCTAAATCCAGGGGTTTTTCTTCCCCTAAATCCCCATTTTCCCCCCTAAATCCCGGAGGTTTTTTCCCCTAAATCCGGATTTTTTTTCCCCTAAATCCCCATTTTTTTCCCCTAAATCCCCATTTATTTTTCCCTTAAATACCCTTTTTTTTTTCCCCTAAATCCCCATTTTCCCCCTAAAATCCCGATTTTTCCCCCCTAAATCCCCAAATTTTTTCCCCCTAAATCCCCATTTTTCCCCCCTAAATCCCGGGGTTTTTTTCCCCTAAATCCCCAATTTTTTTTCCCCTAAATACCCTTTTTCTTTCCCCTAAATACCCATTTTTTTTCCCCTAAATCCCCATTTTCCCCCCTAAATCCCCAATTTTTTTTCCCTTAAATCCCGGGGGGTTTTTCCCCTAAATTCCGATTTTTTCCTTTTTTTTTTCCCCTTAAATACGCTTTTTTTCCCCCCTAAATCCCCAATTTTTTTTCCCCCCAAATCCCCAATTTTTCCCCCTAAATTCCGAATTTTTCCCCTAAATCCCGGGAGTTTTTCCCCCTAAATCCCCATTTTTCCCCCTAAATCCCCATCTTTCCCCCCCAAATCCCCAATTTTTCCCCCTAAATCCCCATTTTCCCCCCTAAATCCCCAATTTTTTTTCCCCTAAATCCCGGGGTTTTTTCCCCTAAATCCCGATTTTTTTCCCCTAAATTCCTTTTTTTTTTCCCCCCTTAAATACGCTTTTTTTTTCCCCTAAATCCCCATTTTCCCCCCTAAATCCCCAATTTTTTTCCCCCCTAAATCCCGGGGTTTTTTCCCCTAAATCCCGATTTTTTCCCCTAAATTCCTTTTTTTTTTTTCCCCTTAAATACGCTTTTTTTTTTCCCCTAAATCCCCATTTTCCCCCCCAAATCCCCAATTTTTTTTCCCCCTAAATCCCCATTTTCCCCCCCAAATCCCCATTTTTTTTTTCCCCTAAATCCCGAATTTTTCCCCTAAATCCCGGGAGTTTTTCCCCCTAAATCCCCATTTTTCCCCCTAAATCCCCATCTTTCCCCCCCAAATCCCCAATTTTTCCCCCTAAATCCCCATTTTCCCCCCTAAATCCCCAATTTTTTTTCCCCTAAATCCCGGGGTTTTTTCCCCTAAATTCCGATTTTTTCCCCTAAATTCCTTTTTTTTTTTCCCCCCTTAAATACGCTTTTTTTTTCCCCTAAATCCCCATTTTCCCCCCTAAATCCCCAATTTTTTTCCCCCCTAAATCCCGATTTTTTCCCCCCCAAATCCCCATTTTCCCCCCCCAAATCCCCATTTTTCTCCCCCAAATCCCCATTTTTCCCCCTAAATCCCGGGGTTTTTTCCCCTAAATCCCCATTTATTTTTCCCCTAAATCCCCATTTTCCCCCCCAAATCCCCATTTTTCCCCCCAAATCCCCATTTCCCCCCCCAAATCCCCATTTTCCCCCCCTAAATCCCCATTTTTCCCCCCAAATCCCCATTTTTCTCCCCCAAATCCCCATTTTTCTCCCCCAAATCCCCATTTCCCCCCAATCCCCATTTCCCCCCCAAATCCCCATTTTCCCCCCCAAATCCCCATTTTTCCCCCCCCAATCCCCATTTCCCCCCCAAATCCCCATTTTTCCCCCCAAATCCCCATTTTTCCCCCCAAATCCCCATTTTTCCCCCCAAAATCCCCATTTTTTTTTTCCCCTAAATCCCGAATTTTTCCCCTAAATCCCGGGAGTTTTTCCCCCTAAATCCCCATTTTCCCCCCTAAATCCCGGGGTTTTTTCCCCTAAATCCCCATTTATTTTTCCCCTAAATCCCCATTTTTCCCCCCAAATCCCCATTTTCCCCCCCAAATCCCCATTTTCCCTCCCCTCTGGCCCTTCCCACTTTCACGACACCAAAGCCGGGGGAGGGGGGAGGGGCGGCGATAACGGGGACAGCTCCTTCCCACCCTTTAGGGCGCCCCAAATCCTCCTCAACCCCTCCCCAAAATGCCCCAAATCCCGGTTTTTTCCCCCAAATCCACCTCGGAACGTGCAGCAGCAGTAGCTGTCGCTGATGTCGCTGCCCCCCGTGAGAACATTCTCGGCCCGCAGGACGAAGACGCGGAGCATCCTCCCCTCCCCCACCCCTCCGGGTCCCCCCCCGATCCCAAAAAAAATCCCGGGAATTCCCCCCCCTCTCCCCTCCCCCCCTTCAAGTCCCGCCTCCCTTAAAGGGACCCGGCCCCGGCGTGGGGGAGGGGCGGGGATGAGGCGCCACCCCCCCTTTTTGGGGATATCGGGGTGGATTTTGGGGTCCCCACCCCTTTTTGGGGATATCGGGGTGGATTTTGGGGTCCTCACCCCTTTTTGGGGATATTGGGGTGGATTTTGGGGTCCTCACCCCCCCTTTGCGGATATCGGGGGGGTTTTGGGGACCCCACAGCCCCAAATTGTCCCCAAAGAGGAGATTTTGGGGTCCCCATCCCCTTTTTGGGGATATCGGGGTGGATTTTGGGGTCCCCAATCCCCCTTTGGGGATATCGGGGTGGATTTTGGGGTCCTCACCCCTTTTTGGGGATATTCGGGTGGATTTTGGGGTCCCCACCCCTTTTTGGGGATATCGGGGTGGATTTTGGGGTCCCCACCCCTTTTTGGGGATATCGGGGTGGATTTTGGGGTCCTCACCCCTTTTTGGGGATATCGGGGTGGATTTTGGGGTCCTCACCCCCCCTTTGGGGATATCGGGGGGGTTTTGGGGACCCCACAGCCCCAAATTGTCCCCAAGGAGGAGATTTTGGGGGTCCCCATCCCCTTTTTGGGGATATCGGGGTGGATTTTGGGGTCCCCACCCCTTTTTGGGGATATCGGGGTGGATTTTGGGGTCCTCACCCCTTTTTGGGGATATTCGGGGTGGATTTTGGGGTCCTCACCCCTTTTTGGGGATATTCGGGTGGATTTTGGGGCCCTCACCCCCCCTTTGGGGATATTGGGGTGGATTTTGGGGTCCTCACCCCTTTTTGGGGATATTCGGGTGGATTTTGGGGTCCTCACCCCTTTTTGGGGACATCGACGGGGGATTTTGGGGTCCCCACCCCTCCTTTGGTCCCAAGAAGGGATTTGGGGTTTCCACCCCCCCCTTTGGGGACATCGACGGGGTTTTGGGGTTCCCAATCCCCCTTTTATGGCCTGAGGGGGAATTTTGGGGTCCCCACCCCTCCTTTGGTCCCAAGAAGGGATTTTGGGGTCCCCAATCCCCCTTTGGGGATATCGGGGGGGTTTTGGGGACCCCACAGCCCCAAATTGTCCCCAAAGAGGAGATTTTGGGGTCCCCATCCCCTTTTTGGGGATATTCGGGTGGATTTTGGGGTCCCCATCCCCTTTTTGGGGATATCGGGGTGGATTTTGGGGTCCCCAATCCCCCTTTGGGGATATTGGGGTGGATTTTGGGGTCCCCACCCCCCTTTGCGGATATCGAGGGGGGTTTTGGGGACCCCACAGCCCCAAATTGTCCCCAAGGAGGAGATTTTGGGGGTCCCCATCCCCTTTTTGGGGATATCGGGGTGGATTTTGGGGTCCCCACCCCTTTTTGGGGATATCGGGGTGGATTTTGGGGTCCCCATCCCCTTTTTGGGGATATCGGGGTGGATTTTGGGGTCCCCACCCCTTTTTGGGGATATTGGGGTGGATTTTGGGGTCCCCAATCCCCCTTTGGGGATATTGGGGTGGATTTTGGGGTCCCCATCCCCTTTTTGGGGGATATTCGGGTGGATTTTGGGGTCCCCAATCCCCCTTTGGGGATATTGGGGTGGATTTTGGGGTTCCCATCCCCTTTTTGGGGGATATTCGGGTGGATTTTGGGGTTCCCCACCCCCCCTTTGGGGATATTCGGGTGGATTTTGGGGTCCCCACCCCCCCTTTGCGGATATCGAGGGGGGTTTTGGGGACCCCACAGCCCCAAATTGTCCCCAAAGAGGAGATTTTGGGGTCCCCATCCCCTTTTTGGGGATATTGGGGTGGATTTTGGGGTCCCCAATCCCCCTTTGGGGATATCGGGGTGGATTTTGGGGTCCCCACCCCCTTTTTGGGGATATCGGGGTGGATTTTGGGGTCCCCACCCCCTTTTTGGGGATATCGGGGTGGATTTTGGGGTCCCCACCCCCCTTTGGGGATATCGGGGTGGATTTTGGGGTCCCCACCCCTCCTTTGCGGATATCGAGGGGGGTTTTGGGGACCCCACAGCCCCAAATTGTCCCCAAAGAGGAGATTTTGGGGTCCCCATCCCCTTTTTGGGGATATTCGGGTGGATTTTGGGGCCCTCACCCCCCCTTTGGGGATATTGGGGTGGATTTTGGGGTCCCCACCCCTTTTTGGGGATATTGGGGTGGATTTTGGGGTCCCCACCCCCCTTTGGGAATATTGGGGTGGATTTTGGGGTCCCCACCCCCCTTTGCGGATATCGAGGGGGGTTTTGGGGACCCCACAGCCCCAAATTGTCCCCAAAGAGGAGATTTTGGGGTTCCCATCCCCTTTTTTGGGGATATTGGGGTGGATTTTGGGGTCCCCACCCCTCCTTTGCGGATATCGAGGGGGATTTTGGGGACCCCACAGCCCCAAATTGTCCCCAAGGAGGAGATTTTGGGGTCCTCACCCCTTTTTGGGGATATTCGGGTGGATTTTGGGGTCCCCACCCCCTTTTTGGGGATATCGGGGTGGATTTTGGGGTCCCCACCCCTTTTTGGGGATATTGGGGTGGATTTTGGGGTCCTCACCCTTTTTGGGGGATATCGGGGTGGATTTTGGGGTCCCCACCTCCCTTTGGGGATATCGGGGTGGATTTTGAGGTCCTCACCCTTTTTGGGGACATCGACGGGGGATTTTGGGGTCCTCACCCCTCCTTTGGTCCCAAGAAGGGATTTGGGGTTTCCACCCCCCCCTTTGGGGACATCGACGGGGTTTTGGGGTTCCCAATCCCCCTTTTATGGCCTGAGGGGGAATTTTGGGGTCCCCACCCCTCCTTTGGTCCCAAGAAGGGATTTTGGGGTCCCCAATCCCCCTTTGGGGATATCGGGGGGGTTTTGGGGACCCCACAGCCCCAAATTGTCCCCAAAGAGGAGATTTTGGGGTCCCCATCCCCTTTTTGGGGATATTCGGGTGGATTTTGGGGTCCCCATCCCCTTTTTGGGGATATCGGGGTGGATTTTGGGGTCCCCAATCCCCCTTTGGGGATATTGGGGTGGATTTTGGGGTCCCCACCCCCCTTTGCGGATATCGAGGGGGGTTTTGGGGACCCCACAGCCCCAAATTGTCCCCAAGGAGGAGATTTTGGGGGTCCCCATCCCCTTTTTGGGGATATCGGGGTGGATTTTGGGGTCCCCACCCCTTTTTGGGGATATCGGGGTGGATTTTGGGGTCCCCATCCCCTTTTTGGGGATATCGGGGTGGATTTTGGGGTCCCCACCCCTTTTTGGGGATATTGGGGTGGATTTTGGGGTCCCCAATCCCCCTTTGGGGATATTGGGGTGGATTTTGGGGTCCCCATCCCCTTTTTGGGGGATATTCGGGTGGATTTTGGGGTCCCCAATCCCCCTTTGGGGATATTGGGGTGGATTTTGGGGTCCCCATCCCCTTTTTGGGGGATATTCGGGTGGATTTTGGGGTTCCCCACCCCCCCTTTGGGGATATTCGGGTGGATTTTGGGGTCCCCACCCCCCCTTTGCGGATATCGAGGGGGGTTTTGGGGACCCCACAGCCCCAAATTGTCCCCAAAGAGGAGATTTTGGGGTCCCCATCCCCTTTTTGGGGATATTGGGGTGGATTTTGGGGTCCCCAATCCCCCTTTGGGGATATCGGGGTGGATTTTGGGGTCCCCACCCCCTTTTTGGGGATATCGGGGTGGATTTTGGGGTCCCCACCCCCTTTTTGGGGATATCGGGGTGGATTTTGGGGTCCCCACCCCCCTTTGGGGATATCGGGGTGGATTTTGGGGTCCTCACCCCTTTTTGGGGATATCGGGGTGGATTTTGGGGCCCTCACCCCCCCTTTGGGGATATCGGGGTGGATTTTGGGGTCCCCACCCCTCCTTTGCGGATATCGAGGGGGGTTTTGGGGACCCCACAGCCCCAAATTGTCCCCAAAGAGGAGATTTTGGGGTCCCCATCCCCTTTTTGGGGATATTCGGGTGGATTTTGGGGCCCTCACCCCCCCTTTGGGGATATTGGGGTGGATTTTGGGGTCCCCACCCCTTTTTGGGGATATTGGGGTGGATTTTGGGGTCCCCACCCCCCTTTGGGAATATTGGGGTGGATTTTGGGGTCCCCACCCCCCTTTGCGGATATCGAGGGGGGTTTTGGGGACCCCACAGCCCCAAATTGTCCCCAAAGAGGAGATTTTGGGGTCCCCATCCCCTTTTTGGGGATATTCGGGTGGATTTTGGGGTCCCCACCCCTCCTTTGCGGATATCGAGGGGGATTTTGGGGACCCCACAGCCCCAAATTGTCCCCAAGGAGGAGATTTTGGGGTCCTCACCCCTTTTTGGGGATATTCGGGTGGATTTTGGGGTCCCCACCCCCTTTTTGGGGATATCGGGGTGGATTTTGGGGTCCCCACCCCTTTTTGGGGATATTGGGGTGGATTTTGGGGTCCTCACCCTTTTTGGGGGATATCGGGGTGGATTTTGGGGTCCCCACCTCCCTTTGGGGATATCGGGGTGGATTTTGAGGTCCTCACCCTTTTTGGGGACATCGACGGGGGATTTTGGGGTCCTCACCCCTCCTTTGGTCCCAAGAAGGGATTTGGGGTTTCCACCCCCCCCTTTGGGGACATCGACGGGGTTTTGGGGTTCCCAATCCCCCTTTTATGGCCTGAGGGGGAATTTTGGGGTCCCCACCCCTCCTTTGGTCCCAAGAAGGGATTTTGGGGTCCCCAATCCCCCTTTGGGGATATCGGGGGGGTTTTGGGGACCCCACAGCCCCAAATTGTCCCCAAAGAGGAGATTTTGGGGTACCCACCCCTCGTTTGGTCCCAAGAAGGGATTTTGGGGTCCTCATCCCCCTTTTGGGGATATCGAGGAGGCCCAAATTGTCCCCAAGGAGGAGATTTTGGGGTCCCCATCCCCTTTTTGGGGATATCGGGGGTGGATTTTGGGGTCCCCACCCCTCCTTTGGGGACATCGAGGGGGGTTTTGGGGTCCCCACCGCTCGTTTGGTCCCAAGAAGGGATTTTGGGGTCCTCATCCCCCTTTTGTGTTCCGAGGGAGGATTTTGGGGTCCCCACGCCTCCTCTGGGGATATCGGGGTGGATTTTGGGGTTCCCCATCCCCTTTTTGGGGACGTCGGGAGGGATTTTGGGGTTCCCACCCCTCCATTGTCCCCAAGAGGGGATTTTGGGGTCCCCAGGCCCCCCAGTTATGGGATATGGGGCCGCGCATTCCCGACGGGAGCAGCTGGGCCCGGCCCCGCCCCCGGCTATTTTTGGGAATTCTTTCCATCCCGAGCCTTTCCCAGAAAGCGGCTCCGGGAGATCCCGGCCCTAAACCGGGATTTGGGATTTGGGATCCCCCTTTTCCCTGTTTTCCCATCCCCTCATCCCCGCTTTCTCCGACTCCATTCCCGTTTTTCCCTTCCCCTTTTTCCTGGCCCCAAATCCCGGGATCGGTCACAACCCCAAAACCTGGGAGCGTCGGGATTGGGAATTGAGGGGATTTGGGGTGAATTTGGGATTTGGGAGAGGTCAAAGCCGAGGGTGCCCACGGGAATGGGAAGGGCGCGGCCATGGGGACCCCTCAGAGACCCCAAAACACCCCAGACCCCCCCGAACCCCACCACAGACCCCAAAACACCCCAGACCCCCCAATTTTGACCCCAAAACACCCCAGACCCCCCAATTTTGACCCCAAAACCCTCCCAGGCCCCAGACGGTCCCAAAACTCCCCCAGACCCCCCAATTTTGACCCCAAAACTCCCCCAGACCCCCCAATTTTGACCCCAAAACTCCCCCAGACCCCCCAATTTTGACCCCAAAACACCCCAGACCCCCCAATTTTGACCCCAAAACCCTCCCAGGCCCCAGACGGCCCCAAAACTCCCCCAGACCCCCCAATTTTGACCCCAAAACTCCCCCGGACCCCCCCAATTTTGACCCCAAAACCCTCCCAGGCCCCAGACGGTCTCAAAACTCCCCCAGACCCCCCCAATTTTGACCCCAAAACACCCCCAGACCCCCCAATTTTGACCCCAAAACCCTCCCAGGCCCCAGACCCCCCAATTTTGACCCCAAAACACCCCCAGGCCCCAGACGGCCCCAAAACTCCCCAGACCCCCCAATTTTGACCCCAAAACCCTCCCAGGCCCCAGACCCCCCAATTTTGACCCCAAAACACCCCCAGGCCCCAGACGGCCCCAAAACTCCCCAGACCCCCCAATTTTGACCCCAAAACCCTCCCAGGCCCCAGACCCCCCAATTTTGACCCCAAAACACCCCCAGGCCCCAGACGGTCCCAAAACTCCCCAGACCCCCCAATTTTGACCCCAAAACTCCCCCAGACCCCCCAATTTTGACCCCAAAACCCTCCCAGGCACCAGACGCTCCCAAAACTCCCCCAGACCCCCCAATTTTGACCCCAAAACTCCCCCAGACCCCCCAATTTTGACCCCAAAACCCTCCCAGGCCCCAGACGGTCCCAAAACTCCCCCAGACCCCCCAATTTTGCCCCAAAACCCCCCCAGACCCCACAAGTTTTCCCCAAACCCCCCGCAAACCTCCCCCAGGTCCCCATCAGAGACCCCAAAAAGCCCCAGACCCTCAAATTGTCCCCGAAGTCCCCCAGATGTCCCCACTACATCCCCCAAAAGACCCCCAGACCCCTCCCCATGTCCCTCAAGGGACCCCAAAGCCCCCACCTTGTCCCCAAAGCCCCCCAGAGGGCCCCAAATTGTCCCCGAAGTCCCCAAGAGGCCCTAAATTGTCCCCAAAGTCCCCAAGAGGCCCCCACAACACCCCCAGAACCCCCCATGTCCCTCAAGGGACCCCAAAGCCCCAAACTTGTCCCCAAGAGGCCCCAAATTGTCCCCAAAATCTCCCAGAGTCCCCCGCTGTCCCCAAAAGCCCCCAGAGCCCAGGCAGACCCTCCCGGTGTCCCCAAGTGCCACCGGGGTGTCCCCAATAGCCAGGGGTGTCCCCAAGAGCCACCAGGGTGTCCCCAAGTGCCACCAGGGTGTCCCAACACCGGTGTTGTGTGCGTGTCCCCTCATGTGCCACCTGCGTGTCCCCAAGAGTCACCAGGATGTCCCCAAGTGCCACCAGGGTGTCCCCAACACTGGTGTTGTGTGCGTGTCCCCTCGTGTGCCACCTGCGTGTCCCCAAGAGCCACCAGGATGTTCCCAAGTGCCACCAGGGTGTCCCCAACACTGGTGTTGTGTGCGTGTCCCCTCACGTGCCACCTGCGTGTCCCCAAGAGTCACCAGGATGTCCCCAACACCTGGGCGCGACCCTGTCCCCCCGTGTGCCACCTGCGTGTCCCCAATAGCCAGGGGTGTCCCCAAGAGCCACCAGGATGTCCCAACACCGGTGTCGTGTGCGTGTCCCCTCATGTGCCACCTGCGTGTCCCCAAGAGTCACCAGGATGTCCCCAAGTGCCACCAGGGTGTCCCCAATGCTGGTGTTGTGTGCGTGTCCCCTCGTGTGCCTCCTGCGTGTCCCCAAGTGCCACCAGGGTGCCCCCAACACCTGGGCGCGACCCTGTCCCCCCGTGTGCCACCTGCGTGTCCCCAATAGCCAGGGGTGTCCCCAAGAGCCACCTGCGTGTCCCCAAGAGCCACCAGGGTGTCCCAACACCGGTGTTGTGTGCGTGTCCCCTCGTGTGCCACCTGCGTGTCCCCAAGAGCCACCAGGGTGTCCCCAAGTGCCACCAGGGTGTCCCCAATGCTGGTGTTGTGTGCGTGTCCCCTCATGTGCCACCTGCGTGTCCCCAAGAGCCACCAGGATGTCCCCAACACCTGGGTGCGACCCTGTCCCCTCATGTGCCACCTGCGTGTCCCCAAGAGTCACCAGGATGTCCCCAACACCTGGGTGCAACCCTGTCCCCCCGTGTGCCACCTGCGTGTCCCCAAGTGCCACCAGGGATGTCCCCAAGAGCCACCAGGGTGTCCCCAACACTGGTGTTGTGTGCGTGTCCCCTCGTGTGCCACCTGCGTGTCCCCAATAGCCGGGGATGTCCCCAAGTGCCACCAGGATGTCCCCAACACCTGGGCGCGACCCTGTCCCCCCGTGTGCCACCTGCGTGTCCCCAATAGCCAGGGGTGTCCCCAAGAGCCACCAGGGTGTCCCCAAGAGCCACCAGGGTGTCCCAACACCGGTGTTGTGTGCATGTCCCCTCATGTGCCACCTGCGTGTCCCCAAGAGTCACCAGGATGTCCCCAAGTGCCACCAGGGTGTCCCCAACACTGGTGTTGTGTGCGTGTCCCCTCGTGTGCCACCTGCGTGTCCCCAATAGCCGGGGATGTCCCCAAGAGCCACCAGGATGTCCCAACACCGGTGTTGTGTGCATGTCCCCTCGTGTGCCACCTGCGTGTCCCCAAGAGCCACCAGGATGTCCCCAACGCTGGTGTTGTGTGCGTGTCCCCAAGAGCCACCAGGATGTCCCCAAGTGCCACCAGGGTGTCCCCAAGAGCCACCAGGATGTCCCCAAGAGCCACCAGGGTGTCCCAACACCGGTGTTGTGTGTGTGTCCCCTCGTGTGCCACCTGCGTGTCCCCAAGTGCCACCAGGGTGTCCCCAATGCTGGTGTTGTGTGCGTGTCCCCTCATGTGCCACCTGCGTGTCCCCAAGTGCCACCAGGGTGTCCCCAACACCTGGGTGCGATCCTGTCCCCCCGTGTGCCACCTGCGTGTCCCCAACAGCCGGGGATGTCCCCAAGTGCCACCTGCGTGTCCCCAAGAGCCACCAGGATGTCCCCAAGAGCCACCAGGGTGTCCCAACACCGGTGTTGTGTGCATGTCCCCTCGTGTGCCACCTGCGTGTCCCCAAGAGCCACCAGGATGTCCCCAAGTGCCACCAGGGTGTCCCCAACGCTGGTGTTGTGTGCGTGTCCCCTCGTGTGCCACCTGCGTGTCCCCAAGAGCCACCAGGATGTCCCCAAGTGCCACCAGGGTGTCCCCAATGCTGGTGTTGTGTGCGTGTCCCCTCATGTGCCACCTGCGTGTCCCCAAGAGTCACCAGGGTGTCCCCAACACCTGGGTGCGACCCTGTCCCCCCGTGTGCCACCTGCGTGTCCCCAACAGCCGGGGATGTCCCCAAGTGCCACCTGCGTGTCCCCAAGTGCCACCAGGATGTCCCCAAGTGCCACCAGGATGTCCCCAAGAGCCACCAGGATGCCCCCAAAAGCCGGGGGTGTCCCCAAGTGCAACCTGCGTGTCCCCAACAGCCACCAGGATGTCCCCAACACCTGGGTGCGACCCTGTCCCCTCATGTGCCACCTGCGTGTCCCCAATAGCCAGGGGTGTCCCCAAGAGCCACCAGGGTGTCCCAACACCGGTGTTGTGTGCGTGTCCCCTCGTGTGCCACCTGCGTGTCCCCAAGAGCCACCAGGATGTCCCCAAGTGCCACCAGGGTGTGCCCAATGCTGGTGTTGTGTGCGTGTCCCCTCATGTGCCACCTGCGTGTCCCCAAGAGTCACCAGGATGTCCCCAACACCTGGGTGCGACCCTGTCCCCCCGTGTGCCACCTGCGTGTCCCCAACAGCCGGGGATGTCCCCAAGTGCCACCTGCGTGTCCCCAAGAGCCACCAGGATGTCCCCAAGTGCCACCAGGGTGTCCCAACACCGGTGTTGTGTGCGTGTCCCCTCGTGTGCCACCTGCGTGTCCCCAAGAGCCACCAGGGTGTCCCCAACACCTGGGCGCGACCCTGTCCCCCCGTGTGCCACCTGCGTGTCCCCAATAGCCAGGGGTGTCCCCAAGAGCCACCAGGGTGTCCCAACACCGGTGTTGTGTGCATGTCCCCTCATGTGCCACCTGCGTGTCCCCAAGAGTCACCAGGATGTCCCCAAGTGCCACCAGGGTGTCCCCAACGCTGGTGTTGTGTGCGTGTCCCCTCGTGTGCCACCTGCGTGTCCCCAAGTGCCACCAGGGTGCCCCCAACACCTGGGCGCGACCCTGTCCCCCCGTGTGCCACCTGCGTGTCCCCAACAGCCGGGGATGTCCCCAAGTGCCACCTGCGTGTCCCCAAGAGCCACCAGGATGTCCCCAAGTGCCACCAGGATGTCCCCAAGAGCCACCAGGATGCCCCCAAAAGCCGGGGGTGTCCCCAAGTGCAACCTGCGTGTCCCCAACAGCCACCAGGATGTCCCCAACACCTGGGTGCAACCCTGTCCCCTCATGTGCCACCTGCGTGTCCCCAATAGCCAGGGGTGTCCCCAAGAGCCACCAGGGTGTCCCAACACCGGTGTTGTGTGCATGTCCCCTCGTGTGCCACCTGCGTGTCCCCAAGAGCCACCAGGATGTCCCCAAGAGCCACCAGGGTGTCCCCAGTGCTGGTGTTGTGTGCGTGTCCCCTCGTGTGCCACCTGCGTGTCCCCAAGTGCCACCTGCGTGTCCCCAAGAGCCACCAGGGTGTCCCCAGTGCTGGTGTTGTGTGCGTGTCCCCTCACGTGCCACCTGCGTGTCCCCAAGAGCCACCAGGGTGTCCCCAACACCTGGGCGCGATCCTGTCCCCCCGTGTGCCACCTGCGTGTCCCCAACCCCTGGGTGTGTCCCCACGGCCTGTGCCACGTGCGTGTCCCCACCATAAGTGTCCCCATGCCACCTGTGTCCCCCCACACCTGATGGGACGCGTGCCACATGTCCCCAACACCCGTGAGTGTCCCCAGGGCATGTGCCACGTGTGTCCCCCACCACCTGTCCCCACAGCGAGTGCCACACGCGTGTCCCCGTGTCCCATCCGTGTGTCCCCAACACCTGAGACCGTCCCCGCCACCGGTGCCACGTGCGTGTCCCCACCACGTGTCCCCAACCCCTGTGAGTGTCCCCATGGCATGTGCCACCTGGGAGTGTCCCCACCACCTATAAATGTCCCCACCAGCCGTGCCACATCTGTGTCCCCACCACCCGAGTGTCCCCATGACGCGTGCCACCTGTGTCCCCACCACCTGTGGCTGTCCCCACCAGCGCTCCCAGTCTACCCCCGCGTGCTCGCGGTGCCACCACCCCCGGCTGGTCACGGTGTCACCCCCATTCCCCACGGGGGTCACGCGGTGTCCCCAACCGCGCTGCCAGCCCCGTGTCGCTGCTCGCTGTCCCCGCCCCGTGTCGCCACCCCCGTGACAGTGCCAGCTGTGCCACCCCCCCCGCGCTGGCACCGCCGCCTCCTCCTCATTAACCTTTCTTGATTAACGCAATTAACTCCCGCTCCTCCTGCGCTCATCCCGGCGCGCGGGGGCGGGGGGGAGGTGACAAGAGGTGACACCGCAGCTGGAGGGGACCGGGGGTGGCCTCTGTGGGGTGGGGGGGAGTGGACACGACTGGGGCGGCTCCCGGGGGTCGCGCCCGGAGCATTCCCGGGATTCCAGCGCTGCGAAGGAGCCGGGGGTGGCGGTGGGGACATCACGGCTTTGTCCCCAAGGGGTGGGGACAGCGGGGTGACAGCGGTGTCACCACGCCGGGGGTGACAAAGCCTCGGGAGTCGCAGCTTTTCCACGAGGTCTTTAATTCCCATGGGAGCTCCCCGGCCACGCCCCGCGCCACCTCCGCCAGGGGGGACATTGTCCCCAAGGGTCACCCACCCCCCCCAGAGCCGGAGGGGGGACACGCGGTGACACTGAGAGGGGACAGACACGGAGGGGAGGGACACGGGCCACCCCCGAGGGGGGAAAAGGGGGAATGGTGGGAATTTTTCCCGTTTTATGTACAAAATTCCCGGCTGGGAGAGGGGACAGGGACATCCAGGGACCTCCAGGGACATCCCCCCCACCCCACGGTGGCCTGGGGTCAAAATAATTCTGCTAATTAACATTGATAATAATGGCGATAATTAATGGCAGGGGACAGGGACTGCAGTGTCCCCAAGGGCCCAGGTGGCACCGGGATCCTGATCCTGGATGGGCAGAGATCCGGGATCTGGGAATTGCAGGGATCCGGGTTCTGGAATGGGATTCTGGAATTGCAGGTGAGGCTCCAGATGTGGAATTAGGGAGAGAGCCGGGAAGGGTGGGGGGAGCCAGGTCCTGTCCTGGGGTATCCATCCTATCCTGGAATATCCATCCCAGCCGGAACATCAATCCTGTCTAGGGGTATCCATCCATCCATCCATCCATCCATCCATCCATGGATCCATCTATCCATCCATCCATGGATCCATCAATCCCTCCATCCATCCCTCCATCCATGGATCCATCAATCCCTCCATCCATCCCTCCATCCATGGATCCATCTATCCATCCATCCATGGATCCATCCACCCATCCATCCATCCCTCCATCCCTGGATCCATCCATGGATCCACCCATCCCTCCATCCATCCATCCCATTCCACATCATCCCACCTGCCCAGGCTCATCCATGTTTTCCTTCTACATCCCTCTAAATTGTCGATATCCATCTTGCTCCAGAAAATCCGTCCCATCTGGAATATCCCACCCACCTGGAGCATCCATCCTATTCCAAAGCATCCATCCCATCCTGGAGCACCCATCCTACCTTGGATCATCCATCCCATCCAAGATCATCCATCCTTTTCCAGAGCTTCCATCCCACCTTGGATCATCCATCCCACCTGGATCTTCCATCTCATCTGGATCTTCCATTCTATTCCAGAGCTTCCATCCCACCTGGATCATCCATCCCACCTGGATCTTCCATCCTATTCCAGAGCTTCCATCCCACCTTGGATCATCCATCCCACCTTGGATCATCCATCCCACCTTGGATCATCCATCCTTTTCCAGAGCTTCCATCCCACCTTGGATCTTCCATCCTTTTCCAGAGCTTCCATCCCACCTTGGATCATCCATCCCACCCTGGACCATCCTTCCCACCTTGGATCATCCCCTCTATCCCAGATCATCCATCTCACTTGGACCATTCCTCCTCCCATCCTGGCACCTCCATCCTGCGCCCTCCGCTGCCCCCATTCCCGGCTCTCTCCTCCTCTTCCTGAGGCCAAACCCGGGAATTTTGGCTCATTCCAGGATTTCCCCAACTCCCCCCTCAGCCAGGCTGGGCCGGGGTCACCCAGGGTGGGGACATCGCGGGGCTGGGTCCCCTCATCCCATTCCGTGTGGCGGCTCCAGCGCCATCCCAGCTCCGAGGGGTGGGCACAGGGGACAGGGATGTCCCCAGTCCGTGTCCCCGCTGCTGTCCCAGTGGGATGGGGGGTGCGGAGCCCCTCCGGATATTCCATCCTTAGGAATAGGCCAATCCCTGGAGCGGCCGAGCCGGAGCGTGGAATTTGTCCGAGTCCTCGAAAGCCGGGTCTGGGCAGGGCAGGGACAGCATCAGCCAGGGGACACTGGGGACACTGGGGGACAGGGGTGAGGGTGGCATGGGACAACCCCATGGGCATAACACGGGTATGGATACCAGGCAGGGGGTGTGGTGACACTGGGGACACGCCATGGGGCAGGGGGGACTCGGGGTGGGCGTCGGGGTCACTGGTGACTTTGGGAACACTGGGGACACGAGGGGTCAGGGACAACGGTGGCCCAACCATGTCCATGGTCAGGACATTGGGCAGGTAGCAGGATCACAGTGACACCGAGGTCCTTCTGGAGTAGGGGCACAGAGGAGTGGCCATTGGGGACATTGGGGGACCTTTGGGGACACTGGGGACCTTTGGGGACCTTGGGGACACTGGGAGAGAGGGACAAGGGTGCCACAGGGCCCATGTACAGGACATCAGGCAGTACCAGGAGTGACACCGGGGACCCTCCATGGCGCACGAGCCACCCGGGGCTGGGTGTCAGGGACCTTGGGGACCTTGGGGACACTGGGGACACGAGGGGTCAGGGACGAGGGTGACCCAACCATGTCCATGGTCAGGACATTGGGCAGGTAGTGGGATCACAGTGACACCGAGGTCCTTCTGGGGTAGGGGCACACAGGAGTGGCCATTGGGGACACTGGGGACCTTTGGGGACCTTGGGGACACTGGGGACACGAGGGGTCAGGGACAAGGGTGACCCAACCATGTCCATGGTCAGGACACCGGGCAGGTACTGGGATCACAGTGACACCGAGGTCCCTCCATGGGGCAGAGGCCACTCAGGGCTGGGTGTTGGAGACCTTGGGGACCTTGGTGGCCCTGGTGGCCTTGGGGACAGTCTCACCTTGCAGGGCGCTGGCGCAGGGCGGGGGGGAGCCCGGTGGCCGCAGCACGGGGGCGAAGGCGCTCTTCTGCTTCACGGCCGAGATCATCGTCACCGGCGAGAAGGAGAAGCCACCAGGTGGGGTGGCCGCGCCAGGACCCGAGGTGACAGTGACCGACGAGGTGCCCAGCGGGGGACTGGCAGGCAGGACTGCGGGGACACCGCGCACGGCTCGGGGACGGGACAGGGGACACCGCGCAGGGACGGGATGGGGACGGGGACAAGGAGAGAGGCAGGAAAAGGGACAAGGATGGGGCCGGGACAGGGACGGGGACGGGGAAGGGGACGGGGACGGGGCAGGACAGGACTGGGACAGGGAAGGGGACAGGGAAGGGGACAGGACAGGGACAAGGATGGGGACAGGGATGGGGACAGGGCCAGGACAGAGACAAGGACAGGACTGGGACAGGGATGGGGACAGGGACAGGGCTGTCCCACCTCAGCTGGCCATGTCCCCGCTCCCTCTCTTGCCCTCAGTGATGGTTTTGGGGACCCCCAGGGCTCCCACAACGACTTTTGGGACCCCCTGGGACCACCCATGACTTCAGGAACCCCCCAGGGGTGTCACATGACTTTGGGGACCCGCAGGAACCCCACAATGGCTTTGGGGGACCCCTTGGGCGCTCCCGTGACTTTGGGGACTCCCAGGGACCCCGCAATGGCTTTGGGGACCCCTTAGGACCCTCCCATGATTTCGGGGACACCCCAGGGTTGTCACATGGCTTTGGGGACCTCCCCAGGAACCCCACAATGACTTTGGGGACCCCCCCCAGGTTTGGCTTACGGCTTTGGGACACTCTGGGCTTGGCCTATGACTTCAGGAACCCCCCAGGAACCCCACAACGACTTTGGGGATCCCCCAGGACCCCCCCTTGGTGTCACTCACTGGCGTAGGGGGAGGTGGCCGTGGAGCCGCTCAGGAAGCTCGGGGGGGACCCGGGGACGCCCAGCCCGGCCATGGTGGCCCCACCGAAGCCGCCGGTAGCCCCGGCGAAGCCTGGCTGGGGGGCCGAGCCCGGGGGGCCGAACCCTCGCGCCGGGGGGGACCCGGGGCTGCGCGAGAACCCTGCGGGGACAGCGACACGGTGGCGTCACCTGGGGAGGGGACAGAGACTCTCCGGACCCCCCTCCCCCCTCCCCCCCGAGGCCACCGCGCATCTTTTTGGGAGCCCTGAGGGGACAGCGACACGGTGGCACCACCTGCGGAGGGGACAAAGACTCTCTGGAACCACCCCCCCCCGAGGCCACCGCGAGGCCACCGCGCATCTTTTTGGGAGCCCTGAGGGGACAGCGACAGGTGGCACCGACCGGAGAGGGGACAGAGACCACCCCCGCCACCCCGAGGCCACCGCGCACTTTGGTCCCAGCCCTGCGGGGACAGCGACACGGTGGCATCACTTGGGAAGGGGACACGGTGCCCCCGGGGTCACCGCGCGTCTTACGGGGTGGGAGCCCTGAGGGGACAGGGACAGGTGGCACCGCCCAGCCAGGCCACAAAGGCCACCCCGAGGCCACCCCGAGGCCACCGCGAGGCCACCGCGCACCTTGCTCGGAGCCCTGCGGGGAGTCGCCCATGGCGAGGCCGAGCTGTCCCCCGCCGAAGGAGGGGACAGTGACATGCGCGGGGGCCCTGGGGACACTGTAGAGCGCCTCGGCCACATCGGCCGCCCGCTTCAGCAGCACGTCCTGGGGACACGGCGGCGTCACCGAGCGGGGTGGCACCGCTTGGTGGCACCTCTGGGTGGCACCCGGCCGTGGCACCCACCGGCGTCACCCTCCAGGAGAGAGTCGCCTCACAGTGCCAGCCCTCGGTGTCACCCCACAGCGTCACCCCTTGGTGTCACCCTTCAGTGTCACCTCTCAGGGCCACCCTGCAGTGGCACTCCCCAGTGTCACCCCACAGTGTCACCCCTCGGTGTCAACCCACAGTGTCAACCCACAGCGTCACCCCTCGGTGTCACTCTTCGGTGTCGTCCCACGGAGTCACCCCTCGGTGTCACCCTTCAGTGTCACCTCTCAGGGCCACCCTGCAGTGGCACTCCCCAGTGTCACCCCACAGTGTCACCCCTCCATGGTGCCCCACAGTGTCACTTCTCAGTGTCACCCCTTGATGCCACCTCACAGTGTCACCCCAAAGTGTCACCCTCCAGCACAGCGTCACCCTTCAGTGTCACCCTTCAGTGTCACCCTTCCGTGTCACCCTCCAGCACAGCATCACTCTTCAGTGTCACCCTCCAGGACAGTATCACCCCTCAGTGCCACCCCTCAGTGTCACCCTCCAGCACCGCATCACCCTTCAGTGTCACCCCTCGGTGCCACCCCTCAGTGTCACCCTCCAGCACCGCATCACCCTTCAGTGTCACCCCTCAGTGTCACCCCTCAGTGTCGCCCTCCAGCACAGCATCACCCTTCAGTGTCACCCCTCGGTGTCACCCCTCGGTGTCACCCCACAGAGTAACCCCTTGGTGCCACCCTTCAGTGTCACCCACTGGCATCACCCTCCAGCACTGTGTCACCCCTCGATGTCACCCCTCAGTGTCATCCCACAGAGCAACCCCTTGGTGCCACCCTTCAGTGTCACCTCTCAGTGTCACCCACCGGCATCACCCTCCATCACGGTGTCACCCCTCAGTGCCATCCCACAGAGTAACCCCTTGGGGTCACCCTAAAGTGTCACCTCTCAGTGCCACCCCTCAACGGTGCCCCACAGTGTCACATCTTGGTGTCACCCCACAGTGTCACCCTCAGCATGACCCCACAGTGCCACCCCTCAGTGCCACCCTTCAATGTCACCTCACGGTGTCACCCTTCAGTGTCACCCCACCACCTGGGGTGACCCCGGGATGGGCCGGGAGTGTCTGGGACTGTCCCAGCTCGTGTCACCTCCCGGGGCACCCATGGGCCCTTGGGTCCCCAGATGTGCCAGGGCTGGGAGTGGGGTGGGGGACAGGGACCCTCCAGATGTGGCAGGGGGGACCCGAGGGGGTTCCCAGGGTGGGGATCCCAAGGGGGTCCTGGGGGGAATTGAGGGTGGTCCCGGGGGGATTCTGGGGGTGCTGTGAGGGACTGGGGGGTCCTGGGGTGGGGGGGTCACAGGGGTGTCCCAGGGTGGGGGGTCCAGAAGGGCCCCAGGGTGTCCCCAGGGGTCCCAGGGGGTCCCGGGGGTGTCCCAGGATGGGAGGTCCCAGAGGGTCCTGGGGGAAACTGGGGGGGGACGGGGGGGTCCCAGGGAGGTTCCAGAGGGGTCCCAAGGGGATCCCAGGGGACGGGGGGGATGAGGGGGGGTTATCCCAGGGTGAGGGGTCCCGAAGGGAACTGCGGGGGGGGGGGGGTCCCAGGGGCGTCCCAGAGTGGGGGATCCCAGTGGGTCCCAGTGGGTGACTGGGGGAGCGTTATCCCAGGGTGGGGGGTCCCCGAGGGGTCCCAGGAAGGGGGTCCTGCAGACCTGGTTGCTGTGGGGGACCCCATAAAGCGCCTCCACCAGGTCGGCCGCGCGCTTCAGCAGCACCTCCTGGGGACAGGGAGGGGCCAGAAGGGTCAGGGGGGAGTGCACCCCTAGCCCACCCCCCATGACCACCCCATGACCCCCCACAGCCACCCCATGTCCCCCCATTCTGTGTCCCCAATGACCCCCCCGTGTCCCCAGCCCCCCATGACCACCCCATGTCCCCCCATTCTGTGTCCCCAATGACCCCCGGTGTCCCCAGCCCCCCATGACCACCCCATGTCCCCCCATTCTGTGTCCCCAATGACCCCCCCGTGTCCCCAGCCCCCCATGACCACCCCATGTCCCCCCATTCTGTGTCCCCAATGACCCCCCGGTGTCCCCAGCCCCCCATGACCACCCCATGTCCCCCCATTCTGTGTCCCCAATGCCCCCCCCGTGTCCCCAGCCCCCCATGACCACCCCATGTCCCCCCATTCTGTGTCCCCAATGACCCCCGGTGTCCCCAGCCCCCCATGACCACCCCATGTCCCCCCATTCTGTGTCCCCAATGCCCCCCCCCGTGTCCCCAGCCCCCCATGACCACCCCATGTCCCCCCATTCTGTGTCCCCAATGACCCCCCGGTGTCCCCAGCCCCCCATGACCACCCCATGTCCCCCCATTCTGTGTCCCCAATGCCCCCCCCGTGTCCCCAGCCCCCCATGACCACCCCATGTCCCCCCATTCTGTGTCCCCAATGACCCCCCCGTGTCCCCAGCCCCCCATGACCACCCCATGTCCCTCCATTCTGTGTCCCCAATGATGTCCCCGTGTCCCCCCTGTGTCCCCAACTCCCCTGTGGCCACCCCATGTCCCCCATGGTCACCCCCCATTGTGTCCCCAATGCCCCCCTGTGTCCCCAACCCTCACCGCCCCCCAACCCTCCCTGCCCCAAACTCTGCCAGACCCGGGGGACACAAAACTGTCACCCCCTCCCTGTCCTTTGCTCCCTGGGATGTCCCTGTCCCCTGGCTGTGTCACCACATCCCAGGGGTGTCCCTGTCCCCTACCTTGGGCAGGCGCTCGGGGTCCCCGGGGTGCCGCGGGATCACCTTCTGCAGCCGCTGGAACCCGTAATCGATGGTGGGCTCGTTCAGGGCTGGGGACAGGGGACACCGACGGGTCACTGTCACCGGGGCTGGGTCATTGGCCCCTTCCCGGGGGCCAGGACATTGTCCCAAGGGGCCGGGTCACTGTCCCGGGTGTCTGTGTCACTGTCACAGGGATCTGTGTCCCCATCCCACGAGTCCGTGTCACAGTCCCAGGTGCTTCCATCCCAATCCCAGGTGCCTCCATCCCAATCTCAGGTGCCTCCATCCCAATCCCAAAACGTTTTATCCCAATTCCAGGGCTCTCCATCCCAATCCCAGGTCTCTCCATCCCATTTCCAGGTCTCTCCATCCCAATCCCCAAAGTCCCCATCCCAATGTCCCCATCCCAACCCCAATGTCCTCCATTCCCCATCCTGCAGTCCTCATCCCCATCCCAATGTTCCCACCCCAATCCCAGTATCTCCATCCCAATGTCCCCATCCTGATATCCCCATTCCAACCCCAATGTCCCCATTCCGATGTCCCCACTCCAATCCCGATGTCCCATCCCAATGTCCCCACCCCAATCCCAATATCCCCATCCCGATATCCCCATCCCAACCCCAGTGTCCCCATCCCCATCCTGATGTCCCTTCCCCAATTCCAATGTCTCCATCCTGATGTCCCCATCCCAAGATCCCCATCCCAACCCCAATGTCCCCATCCCCATCCTGATATCCCCATCCCAACCCCAATGTCCCCATCCTGATGTCCCAACCCCAATCCCAGTGTCCCCATCCCGATGTCGCCATCCCAATGTCCCCACCCCAATCCCAATGCCTCCATCCCGATGGCCCCATCCCAATGTCCCTGATCCCGATGCCCCCATCCTGATCCCAGTGTCCCCACCCCAATCCCGATGTCCCCAATCCTGATGTCCCCAATCCCGATGTTCTCAATCCCGATGTCCCCACTCCGATGTCCCCAATCCCAATGTCCCCACCCTACTGTCCCCATCCCAATGTCCCCACCCCAATGTCCCCACCCCAATGTCCCCATTCCGATGCCCCCACCCCGATCCCAATGCCTCCATCCCAATGTCCCCAATCCTGATGTCCCCAATCCCGATGTCCCCACCCTGACGTCCCCAATCCTGATGTCCCCAATCCCGATGTCCCCTCCCCGATCCCAATGCCTCCATCCCGATGTCCCCACCCCTCACCGGTGTAGACGAAGCGTCCGGGGGCGCCCTTGCAGAAGTGCTTGGCCTTGTAGGACAATGTCACCTCCACAACCCCCGGGATGTGGCGGGGGGGGGTCTGCACGCGGATGGCGTGGGGGGTGATGAGCTGCGGGGGGGGACACGGCCTCAGCCCGGCCCGCGGTGTCCCCAGGCTGTCCCCAAGCTGTCCCCGGGCCACCCCCAGGCCCCGTCCCCGTACCTCGCTCCACACCAGGACGGTGCCGAAGAGCACCTGGAGGCCATCGAAAAAGTTGTCCCCGATGACGATGACGGTGGCACCGCCCGTGGTCCAGCCCTCGCTGGGGCTGATGGCCTTGATGCAGGGGGTGGCTGCTGGAGGGGACAGGGACAGCGATGGTGGGGACGGGGACAGTGATGGTGGGGACGGGGAGGGGTGGGGGGGACAGTGACAGCGATGGTGGGGACATGGAGGGGTGGGGGGGTTGGGGAGATGGGCAAAGAGGGGACAGGCATGGGGACACAAGGACACGAATGGGGACACGGGGACAGGCGTGGGGACACAAGGACAGGCATGGGGACATGGGGACATGGGCATGGATTAGGACAGGCAGGGGGGACACAGGGAATGGACAGGGATGGGGACAGACACAGGTGGCCGTGGACACACAGACACGGATTGGGACACACAGGTGGCCACAGGGACATGGGGACATGGATAGGGACAGGCATGGGGTCACAGGGACATGGATTGGGACAGACATGGGGACATGGACGGGGACATGGACAGGGGACACGGGGATGTGGACAGGGATGGGGACAGACAGACATGGATGGGGACAAATACAGGTGGCCACAGGGACATGGACACATAAGTGGCCACAGGGACATGGCTGGGGACAGACACACGGACACAGATGGGGACAACCACAGGTGGCCACAGGGACATGGCTGGGGACAGACACACGGACACAGATGGGGACAACCACAGGTGGCCACGTGGACATGGCTGGTGACAGACCCGTGTGACCACGGTGACAAGGATGGGGACAAACAGAGGTACCCACGGACACCCACCCACGGACGGACACGGACATTGGGGACAGCAGGGTGGGCTCACAGGGGTCACCCAAGGGGTGCCAGGCCACGCTGGGGGGGTCCTAACAAATGTCCCCACCATGTCCCCAACATGTCCTCAGATGGCCACGGTGACACAGATGGGGAGGTGCCCATGGACACCCAACCATGGACAGGCACGGACACTTGGGGACAGCAGGATGGGGACACAGGGGTCACCCTAGGGGTGCCAGGCCACGCTTGGGGAGTCCCAACACACGTCCCAAAGATGTCCCCAGATGTCCCCTGACCTTCGGAGGGGTCGAGGCGCCGGGCACGCCGGCCATGCTTGGAGTTGTTGTGGACGAACATGTTGTCGGACACGGCCAGCACGTGGCCGTCCACGTGCACCGTGGTGGACACCACAACCTGCAGGGGACAAGGGACACGGTCACCCGCGCTGTCCCCTGCCCTGGCACAGGGGTGTCCCCTCCTCGTCACAGCCGTGTCACACCATGGCGGGGCTGTGAGTGGGGTCCCCGTGGTGTCCCCAAGGTGTCCCCTCCTCGTCACAGCCGTGTCACACCATGGCGGGGCTGTGAGTGGGGTCCCTGTGGTGTCCCCGTGGTGTCGCCTCCTCGTCACAGCCGTGTCACACCATGGCGGGGCTGTGAGTGGGGTCCCCGTGGTGTCCCCGTGGTGTCCCCTCCCTGTCACAGCCGTGTCACACCATGGCGGGGCTGTGAGTGGGGTCCCTGTGGTGTCCCCGTGGTGTCCCCTCCTCGTCACAGCCGTGTCACACCATGGCGGGGCTGTGAGTGGGGTCCCCGTGGTGTCCCCAAGGTGTCCCCTCCTCGTCACAGCCGTGTCACACCATGGCGGGGCTGTGAGTGGGGTCCCCGTGGTGTCCCCCTGGTGTCCCCCCTCACCTGGGGTCTCCAGCCCCCCCCCAAGGGGACCTCCAGATTGCCAAAGTCCCTCCTAGGACACCCCAAACCCTCCTTAGGGCCACCTCCGTGTCCCCAAGTTTGCCACAGGGACCCCCCAGACCCCCAGGTTCCCCCTTGGGACCACCCCAAGTTCCCCCAGGGGACCCCAAACCCCCTTAGGGTCACTCCAGGTTCCCCCCAGACCCCCAAGTTCCCCCCAGGGACTCCCAGAGATCCCACCAGGGAACCCCTCCCAGCCCCTCCAGGAGACCCCAAACCCCCCTGAGGCCCCCTCGGGGCCACCTCAAGTCTCCTCAGGGGACCCCAAACCCCCTTTAAGGCCAGCCCCAGCCCCACCAGGAGACCCCAAACCCCCCTTAGGGCCACCCCCAGCCCCTCCAGGAGACACCAAATCCTCCTGGGACCCCCTCAAGGACCCCCCCAGCCTCCCCAGACGACCCCAAACCCCCTTTTAGGGACCACCCAGCCCCTCCAGCAGACCCCAAACCCCCTCGGGCCACCCCAACCCCACCCCAGCCCCCCAGGGGACCCCAAACACCCCTTAGGATCATCCCCAGCCCCCCAAACGACCCCAAACCCCTTTGGGACTACTCCCATCCCTTCCAGCAGCCCCCAACCCCCTTTTAGAACCACCCCAACCCCCCCCATCCCCTAAAAGGGAACTCCCCCCCCCCCCATCCCCGTCCCCCCCTAATCCCACAAACCCCCCCCCCCTTTTTTTCCCCGCCGCGCCGATGCCTCGATGCAAATGGGGTCGTTAATCACCGAAATGTCATAATTAACATCTCGTTACCGAGCCCTGATGAACCTCGGGAGGGGGGGGCCAGGACCCAGCTGCGACCAGGAAAGGGGGGAGGGGGCGAAGAGATTTTTGGGGTTTTCGGGGCGGATTTGGGTTTTTTTCTTTTTTTATAGGGCGGCGGGAATTTTTTTAGGGTGGTGGTGAATTTTAGCATTTTCAAAGGGGTCGAGGGGAATCGGGGACTCGATTCCCCCCCATTTGGGGGGGAATCGAGTCCCCGATTCCCCTCGACCCCTTTGGGAAATCTTTTGGGGTTGCCCACACCCCTTTTAGGATCCCCTCCACCCCTCTTCTTGATGTCCCCAAGTGTCACCTGGAAGCGCCGCATGTCCCGCGGGTTCCCGGCGTTTTTCAGGCAGTTCTGGTTGCACTTGAGGAAAAACTTGAGGAAAAACCTGGGATTGGGGGAAAAAAAAAGGGGGGGGGGGACGACAAAAGTGTCACCAGTGTCCCCATCCCGATGTCCCGTTCCATCCCTGTCCCGCTGTCCCTGCCCCCATCCTTGTCCCCATCACGCTGTCCCTGTCCCCATCCCGGTGTCCCCATCCCAATATCCCATCCTGTCCCCACCCCATCCTGTCCCACCTTGTCCCCATCCTTCTGTCCCACTTTGGCCCCATCCCAATGTCCCATTCTGTCCCCATCCCAATGTCCCCGTCCTGTTCCTGTCCACTGTCCCCATCCCACTGTCCCCATCCCAATGTCCCATTCTGTTCCCATCCCAATGTCCCCATCCTGTTCCTGTCCACTGTCCCCATCCCACTGTCCCTATCCCATTGTCCCCGTCCTGTTCCTGTCCGCTGTCCCCATCCCAATGTCCCATTCTGTCCCCATCCCAATGTCCCTGTCCTGTTCCTGTCCACTGTCCCCATCCCACTGTCCCCATCCCACTGTCCTATTCTGTCCCCATTCTGCTCTCCCATCTTGTCCTCATCCCTCTGTCCCCTCCTGTCCCATCTCTCTGTCCCACTTTGTCCCCATCCCAATGTCCTGCTCTGTCCCCATCCCACTGTCCCCAACCCAGTGTCCCATTCTGCCCCTATCCCGTTGTCCCCGTCCTGTCCCCATCCCGGTGTCCCCATCCTTCTGTTCCCTCCTGTCGCCATCCCACTGTCCCACCCCATCCCCATCTCTCTGTCCTGCTCTGTCCCCATCCCACTGTCCCACCTTGTCCCTATCCCACTGTCCCCATCCCAGTATCCCATTCTGTCCCCATTCTGCTGTCCCATCTTGTCCCCATCCCTCTGTCCTCTCCTGTCCCATCCCTCTGTCCTGCTCTGTCCCCACCCCGTCCCTATCCTGTTGTCCCCCTTCCAATGTCCCCATCCTGTCCCCACCCCATCCTCTCCCCCCTTGTCCCCATCCCACTGTCCCTGTCCCCATCCCAGTATCCAATTCTGTCCCAATCCCACTGCCCCATCCCATTCTGCTGTCCCCATCCCATTGTGCCACCCTGTCCCCATCCCACTCTCCCCATCCCAGTCCTGTCTCATCCCATCCCGGTGTCCTTCCCTGTCCCCATCCCAGTCCCATCCCATCCCAGTGTCCCCATCCCAGTCCCATCCCATCCCAGTGTCCCTCCCTGACCCCATCCCAGTCCCATCCCATCCCAGTGTCCCATTCTGTCCCCATCCCATCCCGGTGTCCCTCCCTGTCCCCATCCCAGTGTCCCATTCTGTCCCCATCCCAGTCCCATCCCATCCCAGTGTCCCTCCCTGTCCCCATCCCAGTGTCCCCATCCCAGTGTCCCATTCTGTCCCCATCCCAGTGTCCCCATCCCAGTGTCCCATTCTGTCTCCATCCCAGTCCCATCCCATCCCAGTGTCCCTCCCTGTCCCCATCCCGCTGAGGGTGGCACTGGGACACCCCTGGGAACATCGGGATCCTCGGGCCCATCCCTGGGGGTCACATGGGGTTTGGGGACACCCCGGGGACCCCGATGGGGGTCACCCCCCGGTCAGGCTGGGGGGACACGGAGGGGGTGCCAGGGAACGGGGATCCCACAAAAAGGGGGATCCCAAGCAAAAGAGATCCCACAAAAAGGAGGTCCCAGAAAAAGGGGATCCCATGGAAAAGGGGTCTCAGGGAATGGGGATCCCACAAAAAGGGGATCCCATGGCATGAGGGTCTCCTCATGGAAAGGGGATCCCAGAAAAAGGGGATCCCATGGAAAAGGGGTCTCAGGGAATGGGGATTCCACAAAAAGGGGATTCCAGGGATCCGACAAAAAAGGGATTACATGAAAAGAGGGCCCTACAAAAAGGAGGAACAGGGAACACGGATCCCACAAAAAGGGGATCCCAGGGAAAGGTGGTCCCAGAAGAGGAGGGTCCCAGAAAAAGGGGATCCCTTGGAAAAGGGGTCCGACAGGAAGGGGTTTCCAGGGAAAGTTGGTCCTATAGGGATCCCATGGATGAAGGATCCCACAAAAAGGGGATCCCACAAAAAGGGGATCCCATGGAGTTGGGATCACATTGAAGGAGGGTCCCATGAAGGGGGGATCCCATGGAAAGGGGATCTCATGGAAAAGGGGATCCCACAGAAAGGAGATCCCACAGTGTGGGGGTCCCATGGAATGGGGATCCCATGGAAAATAAGTCCCACAAAAAGGGGCTCCCACGGATGAGGGGGTCCCACAGAAAGGGGTTTCCCATGGAAAAGGGGGAATCCCCCAAAAAGCAGATCCCATGGAAAGGGGTACCACGGAGGGAGGGGCCACAGGGAAAGAGGATCCCATGGAATGCGGGTCCCACAGTGAGGGGCTACCCATGGAAAGGCGGATCCCAAAAAAAAGGTGGATCCCAAGGAAATGGGGATCCCACAAAACAAGGGCTCTCATTTAGAGGATCCCATGGAAAAGGAATTCCAGGGAAAAAGGATCTCACACTGAGGGGGTCCTGACCCCACAGAAAGGGGGTCCCACCCTATGGGACAATACAGGAAAAGGGGCGGATCCCCATTCCTCCCATTCCCATCATTCCATTCCCACCCCACGGGCGGCAATCAGGGCAAGGAAGGAGCTGGAAAACGCCCGGAAAACGCACAGAAAATGCTGGAAAACGCCTGGAAAACGCACAGAAAATGCTGGAAAACACCCAGAAAACACCCGGAAAACATGGAAAATGGCTGGAAAACAACTGGAAAACACCCAGAAAATGGCTGGGAAATACCCAGAGAACACCCGGAAAACACTGGGAAATGGCTGGAAAACAACTGGAAAGCATCCGGAAAACGCCCGGAAAAGGGCCAAAAAATGCCTGGACAATGCCGGAAAACACCTGGAAAACACTGGAAAACGCCTGGAAAAAGCTGGAAAACGCCCGGAAAATGCCTGGAAACACCTGGAAAACACTGGAAAACACTGGAAAACGCCTGGAAAACGCCCAGGAAAAGCTGGAAAACACCCGGAAAACGCTGGAAAACAACTGGAAAATGGCTGGGAAACGCCTGGAAAATAGCCGGAAAACAGCCGGAAAATGGCTGGAAAACGCTTGGAAAATGCCCAGAAAAGGGCCAGAAAATGCCTGGAAAACGCCGGAAAACACCTGGAAAACACTGGAAAACAACTGGAAAACACTGGAAAACAACTGGAAAACGCCTGGAAAACAACTGGAAAATACCCGGAAAAAGCCCGGAAAACAACTGGAAAACGCTCGGAAAAGGGCCAGAAAATGCCGGAAAACACCTGGAAAACACTGGAAAACGCCTGGAAAATTCCCGGAAAACGCTCCCACCATTCCTGGGCCAGCGCGCCCTGGGGGGATTCCCCAAATCCCAAAAAACACCCCCCAAATCCCCCCCAAATCCCCCAAATCCCGATCCCATCTTGGGGGGTGGCGGGGGGGGGAGGGCTGGGGCTGAACCCCCGCGAGTTAAAAATACGGGGCCGGCGCATTAATTAGCATCGCTAATTACCATTGAATATGCAAATGCCCGGCGCCGCTGCCGAGCACCTTCTGCTCGCGGCGCATAAATTTGAATACGCAATTTGCATAATCGTGGCTAATTAATGAGAAGCGTCAATTTTCGCTGCCGGGTAATTTGATTAACGCCGCGAGAGGGGCACTTAGCGCGCTCTCAAACCAGCGGGGCTGGCCCGGGGGGGGACACGGGGGGGACCGGGGGACGGGGCGGGAGGGGGAAGGGACACGCCTGGCCCTGCGTGACCCCCCGAAAGGGCTGGGGATACCCCAAAAAGGGCTGGGGATTGGGGACAAGAGACTGGGGACACGTCCGGAACTCGGTGACACCCCAAAAGGCATGGGGGACACCCCAAAGGTTCTGGGATGGGGACGTGTCTGGCACTGGGTGACACCCCAAAAGTTCTGGGAGTGGGGACGTGTCTGGCACTCAGTGACACCCCAAAAGGCATGGGGGACACCCCAAAAGTTCTGGGATGGGGACGTGTCTGGCACTGGGTGACACCCCAAAAGTTCTGGGATGGGGACGTGTCTGGCACTGGGTGACACCCCAAAAGGCATGGGTGACACCCCAAAGGTTCTGGGATGGGGACGTGTCTGGCACTGGGTGGCACCCCAAAAGTTCTGTGGATAGGGACAGGGAGACTAGGGACGTGTCTGGCACTGGGTGACACCCCAAAGGTTCTGGGATGGGGACGTGTCTGGCACTGGGTGGCACCCCAAAAGGCATGGGTGACACCCCAAAAGTTCTGGGGATGGGGACAGGGAGATTGGGGACGTGTCTGGCACTGGGTGACACCCCAAAAGGCATGGGGGACACCCCAAAAGTTCTAGGAGTGGGGACGTGTCTGGCACTCAGTGACACCCCAAAAGGCATGGGTGACACCCCAAAGGTTCTGGGATGGGGACGTGTCTGGCACTGGGTGGCACCCCAAAAGTTCTGGGGATAGGGAGACTGGGGACACGTCCGGAACTCGGTGACACCCCAAAAGGCATGGAGGACACCCCAAAAGTTCTGGGAGTGGGGAGAGGGGGATTGGGGACGTGTCTGGCACTGGGTGACACCCCAAAAGTTCTGGGAGTGGGGACGTGTCTGGCACTGAGTGACACCCCAAAAGTTCTGTGGATAGGGACAGGGAGACTGGGGACGTGTCTGGCACTGGGTGACACCCCAAAAGTTCTGGGAGTGGGGACGTGTCTGGCACTGAGTGACACCCCAAAAGTTCTGGGGATGGGGACAGGGAGATTGGGGACACCCCAGAAGTCTTGGGGCTGTTGGGGGGGACAGGTTGGGGACACTCCTGGGACTGGGTGACACCCCCAGAAGTCCTGGGTGATCCCCCTCCAAAAGCCTTGGGAGTGGGGGGATTGGGGACACCCCAAAAGTCCTGAGAATAGGGATATGGGACTGGAAACACACCTTGGGTGACCCCCCAAAAGTCGTGGGAATGGGGACAGGGGACTGGGGACACCCCAAAAGCCCTGGGACTGGGGAGAGGGGGTTTGGGGACACGCCTGGCCCTGCGGGACCCCCTGAAAGGGATGGGAGTGGGGGGACAGGTTGGGGGCACCCCAAAAGCCCTGGGAATAGGGGGGACAGGTTGGGGACACGCCTGGAACTGGGTGACCCCAAGAAAGCCTTCAGTGACACCCCGAAAGCCCTGGGAGTGAGGACAGGGGATTGGGGCCACCCCAAAAGTCCTGGGGCAGGTTGGGGGACACGCCTGGAACTGAGTGACCCCCCAAAAAAATTCTGGGGATGGGGGGGACAGGTTGGGGACACCCCAAAAGGCCTGGGGCAGGGGAGGGGGGGATTGGGGACACCCCAGAAGTCTTGGGGGTGGGGGAGACACTCCTGGGACTGGGTGACACCCCAAAAGTCCTGGGAATGGGGACAGGGGATTTGGGACACCCCAAAAGCCCTTGGGAGCAGGTTGGGAACACCCCAAAAGTCCTGGGGATGGGGGGGACACGTTGGGGACACACCTGGCCCTCAGTGACACCCAGGAAGCCCTGGGACTGGAGGGGACACAGGGACATTTGGGGACATTTGGGGACATTAGGGACACTGCCACCAGCCGCCGGGATGTCACCTCCCAGGGGGACACCAGTCCCGGGGGGTTGGGGGGGTCACAGGACCTTCCCCCCGAGCACCCCAAAAGTGCCACCGTGGGGACAGCCCCAGGACACCTGCGGGACACGGGGACAGTGGCAGTGACAAGGGCACCGCGGTCCTGACACCCCCGGGCTTGGTGGCACCAGCGAGGTGACACCGGGACAGGCAGGAGGGGACAGGGACAGAGGGACCTCGGTGGCCTCAAGGATGGGGACACGGCCACCCCCGGGATGTCCCCAACGCGCTGGTGCCACCCCCATTACCGGTGTGACCCACGGGGACATCTGTCACCCCCCCTGGGGACACCCGGAGCTCCTGCGCTGTCCCCTGCATCGCGTTCCCAAACTTGGGGACACCCCCGGTGGCTGCCACCCCTCCAGGTCCCTGTGAGGTGTCGGGAGTCCCCTGATGTCCCCCGATGTCCCCCGATGTCCCCAGTGTCCCCAGCACCTGTCGATGATGACGGGGTCCGAGGGCGTCTCGTTGCGGTTCCCGCAGCTCTTCTTGTCACAGCAGCGGCTGGACACGGGGACAGGAGGGGACATCAGGGGACAGCGAGGGCTGAGGGACCCCCAAGGTCCTCATATCCCACCCTCGGACCCCCCCCCGTCACTCAGGGGTGGGGACAGAGGGGACACCAGGACAGGGACACTGCAGGGGGGACACTCGGGGGTGTCACGTTTCCACCCCCTTATGGGGTTGGGGACAGATTTGGGGGTCCTGTGGGGCTCCTTGTCACCCTCGGGTGGCTCTGAAGGGGTTGGGGACCGATCCCTGTCACCTTTGGGTGGCTCTGGAGGGGGTGGGGACCGATCCCTGTCACCTTTGGGTGGCTCTGGAGGGGGTGGGGACCGATCTCTGTCACCCCGGCTGGCTCCGTGTCACCTCCGGGTGGCTCTGAAGGGGTTGGGGACCGATCCCTGTCACCTCCGGGTGGCTCTGAAGGGGGTGGGGACCGATCTCTGTCACCCTCAGGTGGCTCCATGTCACCTCCGGGTGGCTCTGAAGGGGTTGGGGACTGATCTCTGTCACCCTCAGGTGGCTCCGTGTCACCTCCGGGTGGCTCTGAAGGGGTTGGGGACCGATCCCTGTCACCTCCGGGTGGCTCTGAAGGGGGTGGGGACCGATCTCTGTCACCTCTGGGTGGCTCCATGTCACCCTCGGGTGGCTCTGAAGGGGTTGGGGACCGACCCCTGTCACCCCGGGTGGCTCTGAAGGGGTTGAGGACCCACCCCTGTCACTCGGGGGGTGGCCTGTCCCCTTGTCGTGGTGGCTCCCGGGGTTAATTAGTGGCGCTCTCTGAGCTCATTAATTAGCACCGGCTCGGTGACCAAGAGCGAGCACTAAAGGGACCTTGGGGACACCCCTGTCACCCCCCGGGTGTCCCCAACCCACCTGCACATGATCTCGTGGGTCAGCAGCACCCGGCACATCTCGGGGTTCTTGTCCTGCCCCTCGTAAATGATGGCCTGGAGGGGACACCGAGGGGACAGCGGCGACACCGGGGTGGCACCGGGATGGCACCGGGATGGCACCCGCCATCCGCCCAGAGCAGGTGACACCGCGGCCAGAGGTGGCCACAGTGACATCCAGATGTTCCCCGAGTAGGGTAAGGGGGATTTGGGGGATCTATGGGAGATTTGAGGCATTTGGGGAATTTATGGGGGATTTGGGGTCTCGGTACCTGCTTGGACATGGAGTCAATGAGGCGCACGTACAAATCCTGCTCGGTCCGGAGCCCTGCGGGGACACCGGGGGGGGGTCACCCCGTTTGTCACCTCCCCCTGGGGACACCCCAAAACCCCCCAAAAGCCACCCAAAACCCCCGCACGCACCGTTGCTGTAGAGCAGCTGCAGCCGGTAGTGGATCCCATTGTTGGTTTTCTCCCCGTTCTGCTCCTTGGGGTGGGGGGCAAAATTAACGGGGAGGGGTCAGTTGGTCACTGCATGTCCCCTCTGCACCCTCCTGGTCACTCTGCACCCCCCTGGTCACTCCATGTCCCTCCATGTCCCCTCTGCACCCTCCTGGTCACTCCATGTCCCCTCTGCACCCTCCTGGTCACTCCATGTCCCTCCACGCTCTCCTGGTCACTCCATGTCCTCTCCAAACCCCCCTGGTCACTCCATGTCCCCTCCGCACCTTCCTGGTCACTCCATGTCCCCTCCGCACCCTCCTGGTCACTCCATGTCCCCTCTGCACTCTCCTGGTCACTCCATGTCCCTCCAAACCCCCCTGGTCACTCCATGTCCCCTCCGCACCTTCCTGGTCACTCTATGTCCCTCCAAACCCCCCTGGTCACTCCATGTCCCCTCCGCACCTTCCTGGTCACTCCATGTCCCCTCTGCACCCTCCTGGTCACTCCATGTCCCCTCCGCACCCTCCTGGTCACTCCATGTCCCCTCTGCATCCTCCTGGTCACTCCATGTCCCCTCTGTACCCTCCTGGTCACTCTGCACTCTCCTGGTCACTCCATGTCCCTCCATGTCCCCTCTGCACCCTCCTGGTCACTCCATGTACCCTCCGCACCTTCCTGGTCACTCCCTGTCCCCTCTGCACCCTCCTGGTCACTCTGCACCCTCCTGGTCACTCCATGTCCCTCCAAACCCCCCTGGTCACTCCATGTCCCCTCTGCACCCTCCTGGTCACTCCATGTCCCCTCTGCACCCTCCTGGTCACTCCCTGCCCCCTCCAAACCCTCCTGGTCACTCCCTGGTCACTCCACACCCTCCTGGTCACTCCATGTCCCCTCTGCACCCTCCTGGTCACTCCATGTCCCTCCACGCTCTCCTGGTCACTCCATGTCCTCTCCAAACCCCCCTGGTCACTCCATGTCCCCTCCGCACCTTCCTGGTCACTCCATGTCCCCTCCGCACCCTCCTGGTCACTCCATGTCCCCTCTGCACTCTCCTGGTCACTCCCTGTCCCCTCCACACCCCCCTGGTCACTCCATGTCCCCTCCGCACCTTCCTGGTCACTCCATGTCCCCTCTGCACCCTCCTGGTCACTCCATGTCCCCTCTGCATCCTCCTGGTCACTCCATGTCCCCTCTGTACCCTCCTGGTCACTCTGCACTCTCCTGGTCACTCCATGTCCCTCCATGTCCCCTCTGCACCCTCCTGGTCACTCCATGTACCCTCCGCACCTTCCTGGTCACTCCCTGTCCCCTCTGCACCCTCCTGGTCACTCTGCACCCTCCTGGTCACTCCATGTCCCTCCAAACCCTCCTGGTCACTCCATGTCCCTCCAAACCCCCCTGGTCACTCCATGTCCCCTCTGCACCCTCCTGGTCACTCCATGTCCCCTCCACGCTCTCCTGGTCACTCCCTGCCCCCTCCAAACCCTCCTGGTCACTCCCTGGTCACTCCACACCCTCCTGGTCACTCCATGTCCCCTCCGCACCTTCCTGGTCACTCCATGTCCCTCCACGCTCTCCTGGTCACTCCATGTCCTCTCCAAACCCTCCTGGTCACTCCATGTCCCCTCTGCACTCTCCTGGTCACTCCTTGTCCCCTCCAAACCCTCCTAGTCACTCCCTGTCCCCTCTGCACCCCCCTGGTCACTCCCTGTCCCCTCCGCACCCTCCTGGTCACTCCATGTCCCCTCTGCACCCTCCTGGTCACTCCATGTCCCCCCACACCCTCCTGGTCACTCCATGTCCCCTCTGTACCCTCCTGGTCACTCCATGTCCCCTCCGCACCTTCCTGGTCACTCCATGTCCCCTCTGCATCCTCCTGGTCACTCCATGTCCCCTCTGTACCCTCCTGGTCACTCTGCACTCTCCTGGTCACTCCATGTCCCTCCATGTCCCCTCTGCACCCTCCTGGTCACTCCATGTACCCTCCGCACCTTCCTGGTCACTCCCTGTCCCCTCTGCACCCTCCTGGTCACTCTGCACCCTCCTGGTCACTCCATGTCCCTCCAAACCCTCCTGGTCACTCCATGTCCCTCCAAACCCCCCTGGTCACTCCATGTCCCCTCCACGCTCTCCTGGTCACTCCCTGCCCCCTCCAAACCCTCCTGGTCACTCCCTGGTCACTCCACACCCTCCTGGTCACTCCATGTCCCCTCTGCACCTTCCTGGTCACTCCATGTCCCTCCACGCTCTCCTGGTCACTCCATGTCCTCTCCAAACCCTCCTGGTCACTCCATGTCCCCTCTGCACTCTCCTGGTCACTCCTTGTCCCCTCCAAACCCTCCTGGTCACTCCCTGTCCCCTCTGCACCCCCCTGGTCACTCTCTGTCCCCTCCGCACCCTCCTGGTCACTCCATGTCCCCTCTGCACCCTCCTGGTCACTCCATGTCCCCCCACACCCTCCTGGTCACTCCATGTCCCCTCTGCACCCTCCTGGTCACTCCCTGCCCCCTCCAAACCCTCTTGGTCACTCCCTGGTCACTCCACACCCTCCTGGTCACTCCGCACCCTCCTGGTCACTCCCTGGTCACTCCACACCCTCCTGGTCACTCCCACCCCATGTGGCCACTCCGGCCTCTCATGAGATGAGCTGGGGCCACTCTCCGGCCTCAGCCACGGCCCCAGAGGGGTTTTGGGTCTATTCGGGGTTTTTGGGGGGTTTTTTCGGGGGGATTGGAGGGTTTTGGGGTGTTTTTGGGGGTTCGAGGGGTTTTTTTGGGAGGTTTTATGGGGGTTTTGACAGTTTTTTTAGGGGAAGGTTGGGTGGTTCTTTGGGGTTTTTTGGGGAGTTTTGGGGGGGTATTTTGGGGGGTTTTAAGTTTTGGGGGGGATTTTTGGGGGGGGTTCAGGTTTTTTTGTGGGGGTTATGGGGTCTTTTTGGGGGGGTTTTATGGGTGAATTGGGGGTTTTATTTTGTTTCTGGGTTTTTTGGGGGGAGCTTTGGGGGGTTATTTGGGATATTTTTGGGCGGCTTTGGGGGTTATTTGGGGGTTTTGGGGGGGCGGGTTTTGAGGGTTTTTTTCAGGGACATTGGGGGGATTTTTGGAGGGCTTTGGAGGTTTTGTGGAGGCTTTTTTGGGAAGTTTTGGAGGTCTTGGGGAGTTGGGTTTTTTGGGCATTTTCTTGGGTTTTTTGGGGGGTGTTTTTTGATTTTTTGGGTTTTTTCGGGGGTGGGTATTGGGGTTTCTTTTGGGGTTTTTTGGGGGGGGTTTTTTGGGGAGTTAGGGAGAGGTTTTGGGGGGCTTTTTGGGGGCGCTCACCCGCTCCTTCTCCACGAAGTCGATGAAGCAGGTGCGCTCCACCTCCACGGGCTGGCCCTGCCGGTCGTACATGGCCAGCACGAAGTGGAAGAAGTTGGACTTGCGCAGGTTGGCCGGCGGCTGCTTCTCGAAGTGAGCCCGGGCCAGCGACACCCCGCTGAAACAGGGCCACGGCATGTGGGGGGGACGGCCAGGACAGCGGGACACCCCAAAACCCAGCACCGCATCCCAGGGAACCCCAAAACCCAGCACCCGGATCCACATCCCCGAAAACCGCAGTCCTGGGGATCCCCGGCACCAGGAACCTCGAGCACCCCATCCTGGGGACCCCCAGTGTCCCAGGATATCCAGAACCCCATTCCCAGCACCCCATTACCAGGAACCCCAGAAGCGCCTCCATGGGACACCAGCACCCCATCCCAGAGACCCCAATCCCTGAGAACCCCAGTTCTGGGGATCTCCAGCTCCAGGACCCCCAGCACCAGGACCCCCAGAACCTCCTCCATGGGGCATTGCCACCCCCAGCTCCTCCATGGGGATCCGAGAACCCCAGTCCTGGGGACCCCCAGCACCCCAGAACTGGGAATCCCATCACGGGGGCCCCCAGTACCGGGACACGCAGAACCTCACCCCAGCACCCCATTATCAGGAACCCCAAAACCTCCTCCGTGGGACACCAGCACCCCAAACCCCCAGCTCCCCATCCCTGAGAACCCCAGTCCCAGGGACCCCCCCAATGCCCCATCCTGGGGAACCCCCAGCTTCAGGTACCCCCAGAATCCCGGCACGGGGAACCCCCAGCGCCCCATCCCCAGGATGCCCATCCTCGAGAATCCCAGTCCCAGGGATCCCCAGTACTGGGGTGGGACACTGGGAAATCCCATCCTGGGGACCCCTCAGCACCCCATTGCCAGGAACCTCCTCCATGGGACACCGGCACCCCGAGAACCCCATTCCCGGGAACCCCCAGAAGCCCATCCCAGGCACCCCTCGCACCCCATTCCCAGGAACCCCAGAACCTCCTCCATAGGACACCCCAGTACTGGGACCCCCAGCACCACCTCCACGGGACTTCTCCTCAGCACCAGCACCCCCAGCACCCCAGAACCCAATCCCAGCACCCCATTACCAAGACCCGCAGCACCCCAGTACTGGGACACCCAAAAACTCTACAGCGGGACCCCCAGAACCCCAATACTGGGAGACCCAGAACCTCAGCACTGGGACACCCAAAAACTCAGCACCGGCACCCCCCAGCACCCCATCCCAGGAACCCCCAGTTCCGGGACCCCCAGAACCCAATTTGGGGACTCCCAGCACGAGGACACCTGGAAATTCAGCACCAGGACCCCAGCACCCCATGACCAGGAACCCCAGAACCTCCTCCATGGGACATCAGTACCCCATCCGGGGGACCTCAAACACCCCATCCTGGGGACCCCCAGCACCCCAATACTGGGACATCCAGAAACCCAGCACCAGGAACCCCAGGATCCCATCCTGGGCACCCTCAGCACCCCAGTACTGAGAACCCCAGAACCTCCTCTATGGGACACCAGTACTGCATCCCGGGAACCCTCAGCACCCCAGTACAGGGACCCCTGTAAATTCAGCACTGGGACCCCCAAAACTTCCTCCATAGGACCTCTCGGCACCCCTTTCCAAGACCCCAAACACCCCATCCCAGGGACCTCCAGCACCCCAATACTGGGACATCCAGAAACCCAGCACCAGGAACCCCAGGATCCCCAGCACCGCGACACCCAGAACCTCATCCCCAGCACCCCAATACCAGGAACCCCAGAACCTCCTCCATGGGACACAAGCACCCCATCCCGGAGACCCCCAATACCCCAGTACTGGCACACCCCAGGAGCCAGGAACCCCAGAACCTCCTCCACAGGACCCCCAGCACCACAGCACTCAGCAACACCCAAAACCTCAGCAACGGGACCCCCAACACCCCATCCGGGGGACCCCCAGAATCTCCTCCATGGGACCCCAGCACCCCAATACTGGGACATCCAGAACCCCAGCACCAGGAACCCCAGTACCCCATCCTGGGGACCCCCGTAAATTCAGCACAGGGACCCCCAAAACCTCCTCCATAGGACCCCTCAGCACCCCTTTCCAAGACCCCAAACACCCCATCCCAGGGACCTCCAGCACCCCAATACTGGGACACCCAACGTCCCATTGCCAGGAACGCCAACACCTCCTCCATAGGACACCAGCACCCCATCCCAGGGATCCTCAGCTCTGGGAACCCCAATACCCCATCCTGGCGACCCCCAGCACTGGGACCCCCAGCACCTCCTCCACTGGACCCCAGCGCCCCATCCAAGGGACCCCCAGCACCCCATTACCAGAACCCCCAGCACGATGTCCCCAAGACCCCCAGCAGCCCTTCCCAGAATCCCAGAATCCAGTCCCTGGGACCCCAGGCATCCTGGCCTGGAACCCCCAAAACCTGCAGCACCCCCTCCCCAGGGCCACCAGCCTGTCCCTAAATCCCTCAGGACGCCGTCCCACAGCCACCAGCCTGTCCCCAAGACGCCCAGGACCCGGTCCCCAGGGCCACCAGCGTGTGCCCAGGGCCACCAGCGTGTCCCCAGCATCCCCTCAGGGGGACACCCAGCACCCCCTCCCTGGGACCCTCCCCAGAGTCCCCTCCCTGTCCAGGGTAGGGGACACAGCTGGGGACACCGCCAGCCTCAGCAGCACCCCCTGTCCTGGCCTCGGCGACACGAGGGACAGGAGGGGACATCCCTGAGACCTCCCCGCCCAAGCCACCCGCGCTGCCCTCCCCTGGTGCCACCCCGGGGCTCGCCGGTGTCACCGCTGCTGTCCCCGTGCCCCGACACGCGGGGTGCCAGGACAGTGACAGCAGAGCTACCCCAGGGACGATGTCCCCGTGTCCCCACCCCGCGGGTGCTCCCTGTCCCCTCGGTGTCCCCCCGGGAGCAGCGGAGCGGGTCCCCAGTGTCGCCCCCGCCACAGCGTGAAACCCCTGGGGACCTTGGCGACACTCTGGGGACACTTCTCCGTGGCGTGACAGAGGAAAAGCTCCTCCAGCTGCTCCTCGAGGACCCAAACTGTCCCCAGGGCCACCCGCGAGGACCCAAACTGTCCCCAGGGGCCACACCTGGGGAGGCGACAACACCTGTGCGCGGCCATCCCAGACGTGTCACACTTGCCCCTTGTCCCCTCCCTGTGCGGGTGGCTTTGGCCACCTCTGTCCCCTCCCTGTCGCCCGCCACCCCCAACGGGACAGCGGCGCTTTCCAGCCCCCAAAAATCCCCCTCGGCGCCCCCCAGATCCCCTCGGTGACGCGCGGGGGGTGGCCCTGACTGTCGCCGCTGTCCCCCGCCGTGTCCCCCCCTCCCCGCGCTGCCAGCCCCGCCCGCGCGTTAATTAATTATTAAAGCCAATCAAGCATTTCCAAGCAGCCGCGGCCCCGGCGCTTCCAGGAAAGCGGCGGCTCCGGGCGGGCCCCGGGCACGGCCCTAAAGCGGCTCCGAGTGGGGTTGAGGGGCGTGGGGACCCCCCCCGAGAGCGGGGACACCGCGTGGGTCACTCAGGGACCTTCAGGGGGACACCGGAGCTCGGTGTCAACCCCTTGGGGACACCGTGATGGCCGCGAGGACACGCGGGAGGGGGAGGTTTAGAGGGTCCACGGGTGAGGACCCCGCGTGGGTCACCCCACAGCCCAGGACCGCAGTGCCAAGCCCTTGGGGACATCGTGGTGGCCGTGGGGACACGTGGGAGGGGGGGGTTGGAGGGTCCTGGATGCCACCCAGGGGTGGGGACTGTCTGTAGGACCCCAGGATGGCAGTGCCAAGCCCTTGGGGACATCGTGGTGGCCGTGGGGACACTCGGGAGGGGGGGGTTTAGGGAGTGCTGGACCCCAACCGAGAGCGGGGACCCCGCGTTGGTCACTCAAGGACCTTCGGGGGGACCCCAGACCTCGGTGTCAACCCCTTGGGGACATCGTGGTGGCCGCGGGAGGGGGTGTGAGGGTCCTGGATGCCACCCAAGAGTGGGGACATTGCGTGGGTCACCCCCGGACCCCCTGCGGGTCCTCAGGGTGGCGGTGCCAACCTCTTGGGGACATCGTGGTGGCCGCGGGGACACGCGGGGGGAGGGGGGGTTTAGAGGGCCCTGGATGCCACCCCCACGTGGGGACCCCTCTGTGGGACCCCAGACCCCACTGCCAACCCCTTGGGGACACCGCGGTGGCCATGGGGACACACGGAGCGGGGGACACCGGTGTTTGTGGGGTGCGGGTAACCCCTCCCCAGCCAGGTGTCCCCACGGGTGGCACTGCCACCAGGGTGGCACAGGAAGGCTGGGAAGCTGCCCAGGACTCCACTCGGGGTGTCCCTGTCACCGCTGCCAGCCCTGGGTGTGTCCCCCTGTCCCCCGTGGGAGTGCCGGGGGACTTTTTAGGGACACAGGGACAAGGCTGGCACCTCCCTGGGACCCCGACCCCCCCAGCCTGGCACTGCTGTCCCTCAGTCCCGCATTGTCACCCCCGGGGGTGGATGTCACCACGGTGGTGGCCGCGCTGGGGTCCCTTTTAGGGGGGAGAGGGGGTGTTCTCTGAGATTTTCCAGCATCCCAAAGTTTTGGGGGGAGCCCAGGGAGCCACCATGGCCTCGGTGACCCCTTAGGGACAGCCCAGACCCCGCAGAGGATGGGGGTGGCACTGACCCCTCTGGGCATGTGCTGGACAGAGGCAGAGGGGACACTGAGGGCCCCGGGGAGGGCAGGGAATGGGATTTGAGCCCCCTGGAAAAGCAGGGAATGGGATTCAGGGAGCCCTGAATCCCCTGGAAAAAGCAGGGAACGGGATCCGTGGAGCCCTGAACCCCCCACGGAGGGCAGGAAATGGGATCTGAGCCACCTGGAAAGGGCAGGGAATAGGATTCAGGGAGCCCTGAGCCCCTCGGGAAGGCAGGGAATGGGATTTGAGTCTCTTGGGAAAGCAGGGAATGGGATCCGTGGAGCCATGAACCCCCACGGAGGGCAGGGAATGGGATCTGAGCCACCTGGAAAGGGCAGGGAATGGGATTTGGGCCCCTCAGGAGAGCAGGGAATAGGATTCAGGGAGCCCTGAGCCCCTCGGGAAGGCAGGGAATGGGATTTGAGTCTCTTGGGAAAGCAGGGAATGGGGTTCAGGGAGCTCTGAGCCCTCTGGGAATGCAGGGAATGGAATTCAGGAAGTCCTGAGCCCCCCAGGAGGGCAGGGAATGGGATTTGAGTCCCCCAGGAGAGCGGCAAATGGGACTCAGGGAGCCCTGAGCCCTCTGGGAAAGCAGGGAATGGGATTTAAGGTCCCCAGAAAAGGCAGGGAACGGGGTCCATGGAGCCCTGAACCCCCGGGAAGGCAGGGAATGGGATTTGAGTCTCCCAAGAGAGCAGGGAATGGGATTTGAGCTCCAGAGGAAGGCAGGGAATGGGATTCAGGGCAGGGAATGGCGTTTGGGACCTCTGGAAAAGGCAGGGAGTGGGCACAGATCCCATTCCCATTGGCACAAACCCCTGGCAGCTGGAATCCGTGGGGTTCCCGGGATGCCCAGGGCACTGGCATGGGAGATCCAGAGGCCCAGGGAATCCCAGGACAGGGGGGCACATCCAGGGATGCCCGCGGAGCCCGTGGGACCCAGGACACCTGCGGTGCCCGGAATGACCACGGAGCCTGGCATGACCACGATGCCCACGGGGCATGGAATGTCCGTGGATCCCAGGACACTCCCAAACTTCGGGATAGCCACAGCCCCTGGAATGCCCGCAGTGCCCAGGATGCCCACAGTGACCAGGACACTCCCAGAGCCCGGGATATCCACAGCCCCTGGAATGCCCGTGGATCCCGGGATAATCCCAGAGCCCCTGGAATGCCCGGAGTGCCCAGCACGGCTGCAGAGCCTGGGATGCTCATGGAATCTGGGATGCCCGTGGAATTCGGGAAGCCGGGCACATCCACAGCCCTGGGAACGCCTGTGGAGCCCAGAATGCCCGGAACCCCGGGATACCCAGAGCGCCTGGAATGCCCACGGAAGCTGGGATACCCGAGGAGCCCAGGATACCCAGAGCCCTGGAATGCCCAGAACCCCCATGAAAACCGGGATGCCCACGAAACCCGGGATGCCCAGAGCCCTGGGATGCCCGCTGTAACCAGGATGCCCACGAAACCTGCCGTGACCACTCCATCTGGGATGACCAGAGCCCCGGGATGCCCCCAGCCCCTGGAACTCCCGTGGAATCCAGGATGCCCACTGCACCCGGAATGTTCACTTGCCCTGGAATGCCCACAGCCTCCGGGATGACCGCTCCACCTGGGATTCCCATGGAGCCCGGGATGCCCGCGGAGCTCGGGCTGCACCCATCCCGCAGTCCCCGGGCTGTCCCCGGGCTGTCCCCGGGCTGTCCCCGGGCTGTCCCCCGGCTGTCCCCTTACCTCTGCGCCGCCGTGCTGGCGTCCAGGATGCCGGTGCCCTGCAGCCAGCGGCCGGCGGGGACCCCCGCGCTCAGCGGCTCCTCCTTCATGGGGACCCCCCCCCGGGGCAGCGCCTCCTGCACCGAGAACATCACCGAGGGCTCAGGGGGACCCCCGGACACCGCCCCCCGGACCCCCCCCAGCCCCGCGCTCAGCACCGGGCAGGTGCCGGGGGCCGCCGTCCCGGCCGCCGGGAAAGCGGCATCTGCGGAGGGAGGGAGGGAGGGAGAGAAGGAGGGAGGGGGAGGCTCCCGGGGGGGGGGGGTTCGGGGGGAGGGAGGAGGGAGAGAGGGAGGGGGCAGAGCCCGAGAAGTTGGAGCTGGAGGAGCCCCGGAGCCAAGTGAGGGGAGGGGAAGGGGCGGGGGGCGGCGCGGGGGGGAGAGGGAGGGGTGGAGGGAGGGGTGGAGGGAGGGATGGAGGGAGGGATGGAGGGAGGGATGGAGGGAGGGATGGAGGGAGGGAGGCTGAGGAGGAGTGGAGGGAGGGATGGAGGAAGGCTCGGAGGAGGAGTAGAAGGATGGAAGGGAGGGAGAGGCTGGAGAGGAGGAGTGGAGGGAGGGATGGAAGGAGGGAGAGGAGGGGTGGAGGAAGGCTCGGAGGAGGAGTGGAAGGATGGAGGGAGGGATGGAGGAGGAGTGGAGGGATGGAGCGCGGCAGAGGGAGGGAGGGAGGGATGGAGGGAGGCTCGGAGAGCGGCCCCGGAGGGATGGAAGGAGGATCGCAGGGAGGCCGGAGGGAGGGAGGGCCGAGGCGCAGGGGAGGAGCGGCGGCGGCCGGGGAGGGGGGGGGCCCGGCCGGGGGCGGGGGCTCGGTTCCGTTACCGGGCGGGCGGCGGCGGCGGCGCGGGGCGGAGGCGGAGGCGGCGGCGGCGGCAGCGGCAGCAGCAGCAGCAGCGGGCGGCCGGGGGGAAGCCCGGGGGTGCCGGGGGTGCCATCGCTGTCCCCTCGCCGCCTCCGCCGCCCCCCGGCGCGGCCCCGGCGGCCCGGCTCGGGCAGCAGCACCATGAGCAGCAGCAGCGCCCGCTGCCGCCGCCCCGCCGCTGCCGCCGCCCCGCCGGCCCGGGCCATCCCGGCACCGCCGCCGCCGCCGCCTCCCCGGGGAGGCAGGGCCGGAGCCGCCGGGGGAGGCGGGGGCCGCGGCCGGCCAGGCTGACATCATTCCGGGGAGGAGCGGTCCCTCCCCGCGCCGCGCGGGGGGCGCCGGGCACCCCGAGGGGAGACCCCCGAGAGACCCCCGGGGAGAGACCCCCGGGAGGGACCCCCGGGAGGGACCCCCGGGAGGGACCGATGAGGCCACGGGGACAGCCTGGAGAGGCACCAAGTGGGTGCCAGGGGTACCCCAAAGTAGCCCAAATGTGTCCGCCGAGACACCCCGGGGTGACCCCGAACGGGTGCCAGGGGTAGCGTGAAGTGACCCCGGTGTGGCCCCCGAGATTCCCTGGGGGGACCCCAAACTGGCCCCAGGGACACCCCGGGGTGACCCCAGATGGGTGCCAGGGGTACCCCAAAGTAGCCCAAATGTGTCCCCTGAGACACCCCGGGGTGACCCCAAACGGGTGTCAGGGGAACTGTGAGGTGACCCTGATGCGTCCCCCGAGATTCCCTGGGGGGACCCCAAATGGGTGCAGGGATAGCACAAAGTGACCCCAATGGGGGGACCCCAAATGGGTGCAGGGATAGCACAAAGTGACCCCAAATGTGTCCCTGGGGACCCCAAATGGGTGCCAGGGATAGCACAAAGTGACCCCAATGGGGGGACCCCAAATGGGTGCAGGGATAGCACAAAGTGACCCCAAATGTGTCCCTGGGGACCCCAAATGGGTGCAGGGATAGCACAAAGTGACCCCAAATCTCCCTCGAGACACCCCGGGGTGACCCCAAACATGTGCAAGGGGTACCCCAAAGTGACCCCAATGTGTCCCAGGGGTTTTGTCTGTCCATGTCCCCACCCATCCCAGTATCCCTCTGTCCATCCCGGTGTCCATCCTTGGTGTCCATCCCAGTGTCTATCTGTGCATATCCCCATCCATCCCAGTGTCCATCTTGAGTGTCCATGTCCTTGTCCATCCCAGAGTCCATCCGTCCCAGTGTCCATCTTTCCACGCTTCCAACCATCCCAATGTCCATCTGTCCATGATCTCGTCCTTCCCAGTGTCCATCCATCCATCCATTCATCCATCCATGCCCCTGTCCATCCCAATGTCCATCTGTCCATGATCTCGTCCTTCCCAGTGTCCATCCATCCATCCATGCCCCTGTCCATCCCAGTGTCCATCTGTCCATCCTACCATTTATCCATCCATCCCCGTGTCCATCCTTTCATGCCTCTGTCCATCCCAATGTCCATCCATCCATCCTGGTGTCCATCCGTCCATGCTCCCATCCATTCCAGTGTCCATCCATCCATGCACACATCCATGCCCCTGTCCATCCCAGTGTCCATCTGTACCATCCATTCATCCATCCATCCCAGTGTCCATCCATCCCAGTGTCCATCCATCCATCCATTCCAGTGGCCATCTGTCCATCCCCATGTGCATCCATCTGCCTAATCCAGTGTCCATCCATCCACAGCCCCATCCATCCCAGTGTCCACCTCTCCATGCCCCTGTCAATCCCAGTGTCCATCCATCCATGCCCTTATCCATCCCAGGATCCATTTGTCCATCCCAGTGTCCAACCGTCCATGCCCCCATCCATCCATGACCCTGTCCATCCCAGTGTCCATCTGTCCATCCACCCAGCCCAGTGTCCATCTCTCCATCCCAGCATCCATTTGTCCATCCCAGCATCCATCTGGACCCTGCCCATCCCAGTGTCCATCTCTCTGTCCATCCATCCCAGTGTCCGTCCATCCATCCATCCGTCCCAGTGTCCATCCATCCATGCTCTCATCCATCTCAGCATCCCAGTGTCCATCCCAGTGTCCATCCATCCATCCATCCATCCGTCCGTCCCAGTGTCCATCCCAGTGTCCGTCCATCCATCCCAGTGTCCATCCATCCCATTGTCCATCCATCCATCTCAGCATCCACATGTCCATCCCAGCATCCATCCCAGTGTCCATCTCAGCATCCACATGTCCATCCCAGTGTCCATCTCAGCATCCACATGTCCATCCCAGTGTTCATCCATCCATCCATCCATCCATCCCTCCATCCCAGTGTCCATCCCTCATCCATCCCAGTGTCCATCCATCCATCCATCCCAGTGTCCGTCCCAGTGTCCATCCATCCATGCCCTCATCCATCTCAGCATCCACCTGTCCATCCCAGTGTCCGTCCGTCCATCCATCCATCCATCCCGGTGTCCATCCCAGTGTCCATCCCTCCATCCCAGTGTCCATCCCTCATCCATCCCAGTGTCCATCTCTCCATCCATCCACCCATCCCTCTGTCCATCCCAGTGACCATCCATCCATCCCTCCATCCCAGTGTCCGTCCCAGTGTCCATCCATCCTAGTGTCCATCCTAGTGTCCATCCCTCCATGCCCTCATCCATCCCAGTGTCCATCCATCCCTCCCTCCATCTCTCCCAGTGTACATCCCTCCATCCCTCCAAGTGTCCATCCCAGTGTCCATCCCTCCCAGTGTTCATCCATTCATCCCAGTGTCCATCACTCATCCATCCCTCATCCATCCCAGTATCCATCCATCCATCCCTCCCAGTGTCCATCCCAGTGTCCATCCCTCCCAGTGTCCCTCCCAGTGTCCATCCATCCATCCCTCCCTCCATCTCTCCCAGTGTCCATCCCAGTGTCCATCCATCCATCCATCCATCCCTCCATCTCTCCCAGTGTCCATCCCAGTGTCCATCCATCCCTCCCTCCATCTCTCCCAGTGTCCATCCCAGTGTCCATCCCGTATTCCCCCAGGACCATCCCCTTCTTCTCGATGATCGCGGCGTTTTTCCCTCTCCCCATTCCCATTCCAGGCGAGTCCCCCGGCATCAGCTCCTTTGGGATCCGCGCCCTAAACGGGCCCTAATGGGGAGAGCGGGGCTGGGGGGTGACACCAGGGGACCCCAAATCTCGCCGGGGGATGGATTTGGGATCACCAAGGGGGACGGCGTTTATCCCACGGGATTCCCATCGGGAATGGGGTGGCGGCTCATGTCCCACATTCCCAGGGCCACCCTGGGGCCACCAAAGCCCCGCTGGGGGTGGCAGAGGTGTCCCCGTGGGGCGAGGGGACAATGCCACCCTCCCCTGTCCGCTGTCACCTCCGGCATTGTCCGGCTGGCCCGGCAGGGGGCGCCCTGTCTGCGGTGACGTCATAACCACGCCCACTCTGTGACGTCAGGGTTACGTGCACGATGACGTCAGAGCCCCGCGGCGGCCACGTTGGGTGAGGGCAGGGGACGGGCACGGGGGACCCCAAAATGGGCACAGAAAACCCTAAAAAGGGCACAGAAACCCCAAAAACTGGGAGCTGTTAGGCCAAAAATGGGAGAATTCACCCCAAAACTGGGCACGGCCACCCCCGAAATGGGCACGAGAACCCCAAACTGGGCACTGACACCCCAAAAAATGAACATGGAAACCCCCAAACTGGGAATAGGCACCCCAAAACTGGGAGAAGCCACCCCAGAAATGGGCAGTGCCACCTCAAAAACTGGATGTGGTCACCCCAAACTGGGAGAATTCACCCCAAAACTGGGTGCAGACACCCCGTAAATGAGCACAGAACCCCAGACTGGACAGTGACACCCCAAAAACCGGGACAATTCACCCCAAAAACGGGATCCAGTCACCCCAAACTGGGAGAAATCACCCCAAACTGGGAGAAGACACCTCAAACTGGGCAAATTCACCCCAAAACTGGGCGAATTCACCCCAGAACGGGATCCAGTCACCCCAAAACTGGATCCAGTCACCCCAAAAACGGGATCCAGTCACCCCAAAAACGGGATCCAGTCACCCCAAACTGGGAAAAGAAACCCCAAAACTGGGCGAATTCACCCCAAACTGGGCAAATTCACCCCAAAAGTGGATCCAGTCATCCCAAACTGGTCACTGACACCTAAAAACTGGGAAAATTCACCCCAAATCTGGGGACAATCATCCCAAACTGGGAAAAGACACCCAAAAACTGGACCCGGTCACCCCAGTCTGGCCAAATTCACCCCAAACTGGGAGAATTCCCTCCAAACTGGGAGAATTCCCTCTAAACTGGGAGTAGACATCGCAGAACTGGACACAGTCACCCCAAAACTGGATCCGGTCACCCCAAACTGAGCCCTGATACCCCAAAACTGGGTGAATTCACCCCAAACTTGGCAAATTCACCCCCAAGACTGGATCCAGTCACCCCCAATGGGCCGAATTCCCCTCAAACTGGGAAAATCCGCCCCAAACTGGGAAAATCCGCCCCAAACCGGGGTGTTTGGGGTCCGGGGGTGATCCCACCGGATCCGTCCCCTCCCGGGAAATTCCGTCACCCCCCGAGTCACCCCCTGTCCCCATCCCCACCTTGCGCAATTCCCGTTTCCTTCCCCCTTCCCATCCCGGATATTGGGGAACATCCGGCCTGAGTCACCCCCCGGGGTCACTGACACCCCCCGAGGTCCCCCCGGATCCAGAAGGGGCTGAATCCATGGGAAATTCCACATGGAAAGGCAAAAAAATCCGGGAATTCCAACCCAAAATTGCGGTTTGGGGTTGGGTTTTTTCCCCCAATCCAAACCATTCCGAGATTATGGGGTTGGTTGAAAGCGTCATCCCGATGATCGTGGAGTTCCCATGGGATCGATGAGGTCACGAATATTCCCTTGGGAGAGCCCATTCCAGGGATTCCCGAACTTTTTAGGGAGTAGGAACCTGAAGGAGATGAAAAGAGAGGAGCGGGATTGGGGCCAGTGCCCCAAAAATTCCAAGGAATTTGGGTTTTCCAGTGTCCAAGGCCAGGTTGGAGCCACCTGGGATAGTGGGAATATTCCCTGCCCATGGAGTGGGATTGATGGGATTTGGGGTCACTTCCCAGCCCAAAGCATTCCAGGATTCCAGGAGGGACCCAGCCAGGGGTGAGATTGGGATCGGGGAGTTGGATCCCGCTGGGATTCCCGGGGGTTTCTCCGGGATTTCAGTGTCTGAGGGTGGGAGGAGTGGATTGGGCTCGAGGGCGTGTGGGGTGGAACTGTGGGGACAGGGATATAGGGATACAGGGACACAGGGATACAGGGATACACGGATATAGGGATATAGGGACATAGGGACAGGGATACAGGGATATAGGGATACAGGGACAGGGATATAGGGATATAGGGATACAGGGACAGGGATATAGGGATATAGGGACAGGGATACAGGGACATACAGACACGGATATAGGGACAGGGATATAGGGACAGGGATACATGGATATAGGGATATAGGGATACAAGGACAGGGATACAGGGATATAGGGACACAGGGATATAGGGACAGGGATATAGGGACACAGGGATACATGGCTATAGGGATATAGGGACAGGGATACAGGGACATACGGACAGGGATATAGGGACAAGGATATAGGGACAGGGATACAGGGACATAAGGACAGGGATATAGGGACATATGGACAGGGATATAGGGACAGGGATACATGGATATAGGGATATGGGGACAGGATACAGGGACATACGGACAGGGATATAGGGGCAAGGATATAAGGACAGGGATACACGGATATAGGGATATAGGGACAGGATACAGGGACATACAGGACAGGGATATAGGGACAAGGATATAAGGACAGGGATATAGGGACATAAGGACAGGGATATAGGGACAGGGATACATGGATATAGGGATATAGGGACAGGATACAGGGACATACAGGACAGGGATATAGGGACAAGGATATAAGGACAGGGATATAGGGACAGGGATACACGGATATAGGGATATAGGGACAGGATACAGGGACATACAGGACAGGGATATAGGGACAAGGATATAGGGGTACAGGGAGAGGGATATGGGACAGGGATGGGGCTGGGGACAAGAGCAGGGACAGAGGGTCTGGGACAAGGTCAGGAATAGGGTCAGGGACAAGTCCAGTGACAGGGGCAAGGTCAGGGAGTGGGATTGGGACAAGTTCAGTGGCAGGGCCAGGATCAGGGACAAGGATGGGGATGGGATCAGGGACAGGGTCAGGATCAGGGACAAGGATGGGGACAGGGACACAGAGAGAGTGAGGGACAAGGATGGGGACAGGATCAGGGACAGGGACAAGGATGGGGACGGGATCAGGGACAAGGATGGGGACGGGACTGGGACAGGGTCAGGATCAGGGACAAGGATGGGGACAGGGGTCGGGGACAGGGACAGAGTCAGGGACAGGGACTGGGACACAGAGAGAGTGAGGGACAAGGATGGGGACAGGATCAGGGACAAGTATGGGGACAGGACAGGGTCAGGATCAGGGACAAGGATGGGGACGGGATCAGGGACAAGGATGGGGACGGGATCAGGGTCAGGATCAGGGACAAGGATGGGGACGGGACAGGGTCAGGGACAAGGATGGGGACAGGACAGGGTCAGGATCAGGGACAAGGATGGGGACGGGATCAGGGTCAGGATCAGGGACAAGGATGGGGACGGGATCAGGGACAGGGACAAGGATGGGGACAGGACAGGGACAGGTCCAACCCCCTCAGCCCCGTCTGTCCCCAGGGCGGGCGGGCTGTCCCCTGGGGGCGTGGGGACACGCGTGACGCCGGCCGGGTGGCACCAGCGGGGTTCCTGTTGCCCGGCGGGCACGGGGCAGGAAGAAGGAACAGCACCGTCCTATCCCCATCCTGTCCCCACCGTGTCCCCAAGGCCATGGCCGAGAGCCCGGACCTCTACGAGACCCTGCAGATCCGGTACCCGCCCCCCCGGGCCCGCGGGGACCCCGGCCCGCCCCGGGAGCGGTCGCCAAGGTCCCCCGCGTGTCGCCGGGCGCTGGGCACGGCCGTGCTGCTGCTGCTGGCGGCGGGGCTGGCGGCGCTGGGCACCCTCTGTGAGTGGGGACAGCGACAGCGAGGAGGGACGGGGTGGGGAGAGGGGCTGGGAGTGGGCAGGGGGTGAGGGAGGGGTGGGAGAGGGGTTGGGAAAGGCGCTGGGACGGGGGAGGGACCTGGGGGCTTGGGAAGGGCTGGAGAGGGGCTGGGGAGGGGCAGGGACTGGGGGAAGGAGTTGGAAGAGGGGCTGGGGAGGGAGCGGGAATGGGATGGGAAAGGGCAGGGGGCTGGGGAGGGATTGGGAAGGGGCTGGGGAAGGGTTTGGAAAAGGAGTTGGGAGCGGGCAGGGAGCTGGGAAGGAACTGGGAGCGGGACTGGGAGAGGGCAGGAAGCGGGGCAGGGGTCTGGGAGTGGGCAAGGGGCTGGGAGTGGGACTGGAAGTGGGGAGGGGGCTGGGAAAGGGGATGGGAGTGGGGAGGGGGCTGAAGAGGGCTTGGGAAGGGTTGGAGAGGGGCTGGAAGAGGGCAGGGACTGGGGGAAGGGTTGGAAGAGGGGCTGGGAAGGGAGCGGGAATGAGATGGGAAAGGGCGGGGGGCTGGGGAGGGTTTGGGAAGGGGCTGGGGAGGGACGGGAGAGGGGCTGGAAAGGGGTGGGGGGGATGGAAAGGGGTTTGGAAAAGGGGTTGGGAGCGGGCAGGGAGCTGGGAAGGAACTGGGAGCGGGACTGGGAGAGGGCAGGGAGCGGGGCAGGGGTCTGGGAGTGGGGAGGGATTGGGAGAGGGGCTGGGAGTGGGCAGGGAGCTGAAGAGGGGTTGGGAAGGGGTTGGGGGCTTGGGAAGGGTTGGAGAGGGGCTGGGGGCTTGGGAGGGCTCTGGAGAGGGGTTGGGAAAGGTTTGGAGAGGGACTGGGAGCGGAGAGTGGGATGGGGAGGGGCTGGGAGCGGGGTTGGGATCTTGAAAGGGGCTGGGAGTGGGGCTGGGAGCGGGCAGGGGGCTGCGGGCACGGAGCGGGCGGGGCTCGGGGGTCCCCGGGCAGGGATCGGGGGTCTCCAGACAGAGCTCAAGAGGGATTTGGGGTCCCCGGGCAGGGGTCGGGAAGGGTCAGGGACCCCGGGCAGGGTCAGGAGGGGAGAGGGACCCCATGGCAGGGTCGGGGGTCCCATAACGCCCCTGTCCCGTCCCCCCCCCCCAGACGTGCAGGGCCGGGGGGAGCTGCGGGCGGCGCGGGCGGAGCTGGCAGCGGCCACCGACCCGCTGGGGTCGGACCCCGACGGTGAGGGACCCCCGGCACTGCCCCTGTCCCCAACCTGTCCCCAAACCCTGCCCGCAGCCCCCCTTCTGCACCCGCTGTCCCCAAATCCTGCTCACAGCCCTTGTCCCCAACCCCTGTCCTGTCCCCAACCCCGTCCCTGCCCCCCCTCGCCTCTGCCTGCAGCTCCTGTCCCCTGACCCCAACCCTTGTCCCCAGCCCACAGTCCCTGTCCCCAAACTGTCACCAGCTCCAGTCGCTGTCCCCAGCCCACACTCCCTGGCCCCAGCCCGCAGTCCCTGTCCCCATATCCTGCCCCAGTCCCTGTCCCCAGACTGTGTCCCAGCCCTTGTCCCCTGTCCCCAAACTCTGTTCCCAGCTCCTGTCCCCAAATCCTGTGCCCAAGCTCTGTCCCCAGCTCCTGTCCCGTGTCCCCTGTCCCTGACCCCATGTCCCCACAGGTGACACCCCTTCAGCGGCGCAGCGGCGACAGGACCAGCTCGGTGGGTGACAGGGGGGAGGTGACAATGGGGTGGCAAGGAGGTGGCAGGGGTGTGGCCGTGTCCCCGCGCAGGACAGTGACGGCAGGGTGACAAAGGAGGTGACAGAGGGGGGTGACAGAGGGGGGGTCCCCGCAGGGCGGTGGCTGCAGGGTGCAGGGGACGGGGGTGTGACAGGGGTGGGTGTGACAGGGGTGGGTGTGACAGGGGTGGGTGTGACAGGGGTGGGTGTGACACGGGTGGGTGTCCCCGTGTCCCCGCAGGGCGGTGGCTGCAGGGTGCCGGGCACGGGGGTGTGACAGGGGGTGGGTGTGACAGAGGGGTGTCCCCGTGTCCCCGCAGGGCGGTGGCTGCAGGGACTGGAGCTGGGCTGGCGCTACCACCGGGGCAAGCTGTACCTGTTCTCGGGCCAGAGCCAGCCCTGGGCCGCGGCCGAGGCCGCCTGCGCGGTGACACACGCGCACCTGGCCACTGTCACCAGCGCCGACGAGCAGGTGAGGTTGGGGACACGCCGGGGACGGCCACCCGTGTGCTGTCCTGCGCTGTCCCCTCCCACCTGAACACCTTTATTGGGCCCAAATCCTGGCCCCAGCCCTGTTCCCAGCCCCTGTCCCACATGTGCCCCCCCCCCGTGCCACCTCCTGCCCGCGGTTGTCCCCAACCCTTGTCCCCAGCCCCCTCCTACCTGTCCCCTCTGCCCGTGTCCCCTTTTCCACCCCCACCTGTCCCCCTTGTCCCCTGTCCCCCCTGCCCATGTCCCCCTTTCCACCCCATCACCTCTCTCTTGTCCACCCTCCCACCTGTCCCCTCCTGTGTCCCCTCCCGTGTCCCCTCACCTGTCCCCATGTCCCCAGGCTTACCTGGCGCGGGAGGCCCGCGGTGGCTCCTACTGGATCGGGCTGGCCACCACAGGCCCGGGGGGCTCCTGGCGCTGGGTGGATGGGACCCCCTATTCTCTGGAGCACAGGTGAGGGGGCTGGGGACACCGGGGAACACCTGGGGACATCCCTGTCCCATCCCGCTGACCGCTGCCCCCCCTTTTTCCCGCAGTTTCTGGGCGCCAGGCCAACCGGACAACACTGACCACGGCCGGTGGGGGGGGGAGGGCTGTGCCCAGATCCACCCGGTGGGGGCGGGGCTCTGGAATGACCACAACTGCAACTTCAGCTTCCCCTGGGTGTGCCAGAGGGACCTCGCTGTCCCCTGATGTCACCCAGGTGTCCCCAAGTGTCCCTGATGTGTAAATGGAGTGTCACCTCGGTTTCCCCTAAGTGCCACCTCAGTGTCCCCAAAGTGCCCCCTAAATGTCACCTCGGTGTCCCCTAAGTGCCCCCTAAATGTCCCCTAAATGTCACTTTGGTGTCCCCTCAGAGCTCTCCCCAGGGAGGGGCGGGGGGGGTTATGGGGCTTGGGAGCCCCCCAAATCAGTGGGATGATCCCACTAATCCAGAGGGATGATCCCCATATCCAGGGGACTCAGAGCCCCCAAAATCAGTGGGGTGATCCCACTAATCCAGAGGGATGATCCCCATATCCAGGGGACTCAGAGCCCCCAAAATCAGTGGGGTGATCCCCTTCATCTAAGCACTTCAACCCCCCCAAAGCCTGTGGGATGATCCCCCTTATCCAGAGGGTTCAACCCCAAATCCAGTGGGATGATCCCTATTTGGGGTCTCAGAGTCGCCAAAACCAGTGGGATGATCCCACTAATCCAATGGGATGAGCTCCCCCCTATCCAGGGGCTCAGATCCCCCAATCCAGTGGGGTGATTCCCCTCTCCAAGGGGTTCATCCACCTCATCCAGTGGGATCAGCCCCCCTTATCCAAGGGGTTCATCCCACAAAATCATCCCCCTTATCCAGAGGGATCATCCCCCCTATTTAGGGATCTCATCCCCACAAAACCAATGGGATCATTCCCCTTATCCAGGGGTCGAATCCCCCATATCCAGTGGGATCATCCCCCCTTATCCAAGGGGTTCATCCCCCAAAACCAACGGGATCATTCCCCTTATCCAGGGGTTGAATCCCCCATATCCAGTGGGATCTCATCCCCCAAAACCAATGGGATCATCCCCCAAATCCAGGGGTCAAATCCCCCATATCCAGTGGGATCACTCCCCCTATTTAGGGATCTCATCCCCCATATCCAATGGGATCATTCCCCTTATCCAGGGGTCCAATCCCCCATATCCAATGGGATCATTCCCCCTATTTAGGGATCTCATCCCCACAAAACCAATGGGATCATTCCCCTTATCCAGGGGTCCAATCCCCCATATCCAATGGGATCATTCCCCCTATTTAGGGATCTCATCCCCACAAAACCAATGGGATCATTCCCCTTATCCAGGGGTCGCATCCCCCATATCCAGTGGGATCTCATCCCCCAAATCCAGGGGTCCAATCCCCCATATCCAGTGGGATCATTCCCCCTATTTAGGGATCTCAACCCCCTCTTCCAGGGGTCTCACCCCCCCCCCAAAAAACAGTGGGATCATCCCCCAAAGCCAATGGGATGATGCTCCTTATCCAGAGGGATCATCCCCCCTATTTAGGGATCTCATCCCACAAAACCAATGGGATCATCCCCTTTATCCAGGGGTCGAATCCCCCATATCCAGTGGGATCATCCCACAAAACCAATGGGATCATTCCCCTTATCCAGGGGTCGAATCCCCCATATCCAGTGGGATCATCCCCCCTTATCCAAGGGGTTCATACCCCAAAACCAATGGGATCGTTCCCTTTATCCAGGGGTCACATCCCCCATATCCAGTGGGATCTCATCCCCCAAAGTCCCAAATCTCCCTCCACCACCCCAAATCTGTCCCCAATTAAAGTTCCTCTCATCCCCTCCCTCCCCCCCACTGCGATATTTGGGGCCCCCCAACTCCCCCCCCCCCTCCCCCGGGACATTTGGGGACCCCCCCCTCAAATTCATCACGGCTGAGCAGAGAATAAATTGCTTTCAATGACACAAAAGGAGGCAAAAAACCCCACCAAAATTTCCCCAAAAATAACCCCACCCCAAAAAAAACCAACAAAAATCCCCGAAATACCCAAAAAAACCTCCCTAAGAAACCCCGAGATACCCAAAACAAACCCAAACAACCCCAAAATAAGCCCCGAAATGCCCAAAAAAACCCAAAATACCCCCAAAATAACCCCTCAAAAAGACAAAAAAAACCAAAAAAAAAAAAACCAAAAAAAACCCCAAAAAAACTCCCCAAAAAAAACCCCAAAAAAACCCCAAAAAAACCCGCAAAAAACCCAAAAAAAACCCCAAAAAACCCAAAAAAAAAAAAAACCCCAAAAAAACAAAAAAAAAACCAAAAAAACCCCAAAACCCCCAAAAAACACAAAAACCAAAAAACTCTAAACCACAAAAAACCAAAAAAACCAAAAAAACCAAAAAAACCCCAAATAACCCCCGCAAAAACCCAAAATACCACACAAAAAACCCCAAAACAAACCCAAATAACCCCCAAAATAACAAAAAAGCACCTAAGAAACCCCCCCAAAAACACCAAAAAAAAAGAAAACCCAAAAAACCCCCAAAAAGCAAAACAAACCCAAACGAACGTAAATAAACCCCAAAAAACTTAAAAAACCAAAACAAACCCCCAAAATACAACAAAAAAAACAGCAAAAAAACCCAAAACAAACCCAAACGAGCCTAAATAAACCCCAAATAACCCCACAAAAATAAAATAACCTCCAAAAAACGTAAAAAACCAAAACAAATCCCCAAAATACAACAAAAAAACCCAAAAAAAACCCCAAAAAACCAAAACCAACCCAAACAAACCCAAGTAACCCCGCCAAAAAACCCCAAAAACCAAAATAAGCCCCCCAAAAACCCCAAAAAACAAAAAAAAACCAAATAACCCCCCAAAAAAGGAGGGGGGGGGGGGAAAGGGGAATAAAAAAGGGGGGGAAAAGGGGAATAAAAAGGGGGGGGAAGGGGAATAAAAAGGGGGGGAAGGGGAATAAAAAGGGGGGGAAAAGGGGAATAAAAAGGGGGGGAAAAGGGGAATAAAAAGGGGGGGAAAAGGGGAATAAAAAGGGGGGGAAAAGGGGAATAAAAAGGGGGGGAAAAGGGGAATAAAAAGGGGGGGGAAAAGGGGAATAAAAAGGGGAATAAAAAGGGGGGGAAGGGGAATAAAAAGGGGGGGAAGGGGAATAAAAAGGGGAATAAAAGGGGGGGAAGGGAATAAAAAGGGGGGGGAAAAGGGGAATAAAAAGGGGGGGGAAGGGGAATAAAAAGGGGAATAAAAAAGGGGGGAAGGGAATAAAAAGGGGGGAAAGGGGAATAAAAAGGGGAATAAAAAGCGGGGAAAAGGGAGAATAAAAAGGGGGGAAAGGGGAATAAAAAGGGTGCGCCGACGGCCGCGCCGTCGTTTATATTCAAAACCCATAGGCGGTTCCAGCCAATGGGAGCGCGCGGGAGGCGGGGCCATCGGAAGGATGCGGCGGTTGATTGGTCCGGAGGGAAGATTGGCGGAAGAAATAACCAATAAAAGAGCGGGAAGGGCGGTGCCCAGGAGAGTGCGGAAGTGCTCAATGCGCAGGATCGCAGCGAAGGGGGAGCGGAGCCTGGTGATTGACGGGTGAAGCAGCCAATGGAAGGCGGGGATGGAAAGGGGCGGGGCTTAAAGCGCGGGGAGCGAGTGGGGCCAAAGGGGGGGGAGATGGAAGGACGGGATTTTGGGGTCACAGCCTGGCCAGAGGGGACATGGCTGGGGAAGGGGCAGGGAGGGGGTGGCAGTTGAGACCCCCCCAGGGGGTCAGGTAGGGGTGGTAAAGAAAGGGTGAAACCCAAAACCCCCCCGTTTTAAAGCTGCCGTGCTCGGAGGAGGGGAAAGGCGGCAAACTGAGGCGCAGCCACACGGGACTGGGGTCCATAACCCATCCCAGTGTCCATAACCCATCCCAGTGTCCATATCCCACCCCAGTGTCCATATCCCACCCCAGTGTCCATAACCCATCCCAGTGTCCATATCCCACCCCAGTGTCCATATCCCACCCCAGTGTCCATATCCCATCCAAGGGTCCATATCCCATCCCACTGTCCATATCTCATCCCAGTGTCCATATCCCACCCCAGTGTCCATATCTCATCCCAGTGTCCATATCCCACCCCAGTGTCCATATCCCATTCCAGTGTCCATATCCCACCCCAGTGTCCATAACCCATCCCAGTGTCCATATCCCACCCCAGTGTCCATATCCCACCCCAGTGTCCATATCCCATCCAAGGGTCCATATCCCATCCCACTGTCCATATCTCATCCCAGTGTCCATATCCCACCCCAGTGTCCATATCTCATCCCAGTGTCCATATCCCATCCCAGTGTCCATATCCCATCCAAGGGTCCATATCCCACCCCAGTGTCCATATCCCATCCAAGGGTCCATATCCCATCCCCAGTGTCCATATCCCACCCCAGTGTCCATATCCCACCCCAGTGTCCATATCCCATCCCAGTGCCCATATCCCATCCCACCCCAGTGTCCATATCCCATCCAAGGGTCCATATCCCATCCCCAGTGTCCATATCCCACCCCAGTGTCCATATCCCACCCCAGTGTCCATATCCCATCCCAGTGCCCATATCCCATCCCACCCCAGTGTCCATATCCCACCCCAGTGTCCACATCCCACCCCAGTGTCCATATCTCATCCCAGTGTCCATATCCCACCCCAGTGTCCATATCCCACCCCAGTGTCCATATCCCATCCAAGGGTCCATATCCCACCCCAGTGTCCATATCCCACCCCAGTGTCCATATCCCGTCTCCAGTGTCCATATCCCATCCCACTGTCCATATCCCATCCAGGTGTCCGTATCCCAGTGTCCATATCCCACCCCGTTGCCATGGCAATAGGACGCTCTCCTTAAGCCTCTCCCCCGTTGCCGTGGCACTGAGACGCTCACTTTAAGCCCCGCCCCGTTGCCATGACAACAGAGACGCTCCCTGCAGGCCCCACCCCCGTTGCCACGGCACCGCGACGCTCCCGTGAAGCCACGCCCCCGTTGCCATGGCAGCAGCGACGCTCCCGTGAAGCCACGCCCCGTTACCATGGCAGCAGCGACGCTCTCTGCAGGCCCCGCCCCCGTTGCCATGGCACCGCGACGCTCCCTTCAGGCCCCGCCCCCGTTGCCATGGCACCGCGACGCTTCCTACAGGCCCCGCCCCCGTTGCCATGGCACCGCGACGCTCTGGCCTGGCCCTCATGGCGGCCGCGGGGCCGGATCCGGGGCCGGACACTGCGCTGGTGTCCCTGTACCGCTGGCTGGACACGGTGCCACTGTCGCGGCCGCGCAGGAACATCGCCCGCGACTTCAGCGACGGGGGTTGGCACTGTGGGGACACGGCGGGGTGGCACCGGGAGGCCGGGGCGGGGTGTCTGTCGCTGGTGGTGCCACCCGCAGCGTGTCCCCGCAGTGCTGGCAGCCGAGGTGGTGAAGTTCTTCTTCCCGTCCATGGTGGAGCTGCACAGCTTCGTGCCCACCAGCTCCACGGCGCAGAAAGTCGCCAACTGGGGCCACCTGAACAGGTAGGGACAGGTGCCACCTCCTCCGTGTGACCCACCCCCCGCGGGGTGTCCCCACAGTGTCCCCACCTGTCCTGTGGGCAGTGTCCTCATGCTCGCCACGGTCCAGCAGCTCTGTGTGCCCACAGGGCCACCTTGCGTGCCACACTGGGGGTTGATGTCCCCCCGTGTCCCCGTATCCCCCGGTCACCTCCCCAAGGGGCTTTATTGATCCCATCCCAGTGTCCATATCTCACCCCAGTGTCCATATCCCATTCCCAGTGTCCATATCCCATCCCACTGTCCATATCCCATTCCCAATGTCCATATCCCATTCCCAATGTCCATATCCCGTTCCCAGTGTCCATATCCCATTCCCAGTGTCCATATCCCACCCCAGTGTCCATATCCCATCCCAGTGTCCATATCCCATCCCAGTGTCTATATCCCATTCCCAGTGTCCATATCCCATTCCCAGTGTCCATATCCCATTCCAGTGTCCATATCCCATCCCGGTGTCCATATCCCATCCCCAGTGTCCATATCCCACCCCAGTGTCCATATCCCATCCCAGTGTCCATATCCCATTCCAGTGTCCATATCCCATCCCGGTGTCCATATCCCATCCCCAGTGTCCATATCCCACCCCAGTGTCCATATCCCATTCCCAATGTCCATATCCCATCCCGGTCTCCAGGAAAGTGCTGAGTAAGCTGAATTTCCGCGTCCCGGAGGAAATGATCCAGCAGCTGGTCCAGAGCCGGCCGGGAATGGCCGAGCAGCTCCTGCAGCTCCTGCGGGAGAAAATCCAGGAGAGGCAGAGGCAGAGGAAGGGAGAGAATGGGAAGGTAAGAAATTCCTGGGAATGGGGAATTCCAAGGGTGTCCCATCCTCCCATCCCTGGGAGAGTCCCAGGAGAGGTTGGATGGGGCTTGGAGCAACCTGGCATAGGGGAAGGTGTCCCTGCGTGGGAATGAATGGGATGTGGACACTGGAATGGGATAAGGACACCGGGATGGGTTATGGACACTGGGATGGGATATGGACATTGGGATGGGATATGGACACTGAGGTGGGGTATGGACATTGGGATGAGATATGGACACTGGGATGGGATATGGACACCGGGGTGGGATATGGACACCGGGATGGGATATGGACACTGAGATGGGATATGGACACTGGGATGGGATATGGACACTGGGAATGGACACTGGGATGGGATACGGACATTGGAGGTGGGATATGGACACTGGGAATGGGATATGGACACCGGGGTGGGATATGGACACCGGGATGGGATATGGACACTGAGATGGGATATGGACACCGGGATGGGATATGGACACTGAGATGGGATATGGACACTGGGATGGGATATGGACACTGGGAATGGACACTGGGATGGGATACGGACATTGGAGGTGGGATATGGACACTGGGAATGGGATATGGACACCGGGATGGGATATGGACACTGGGATTGGATATGGACACTGAGATGGGATATGGACACTGGGGTGGGATATGGACACTGGGGTGGGATATGGACACCTGAATAGGAGAGCTGCAGAGGGACTGGGGCCAAGGCCTGGAGGGCCAGGAGGCAGGGAATGGCTTCCCAGTGGGAAAGGGGAGCTTGGGCTGGGATGTTGGGAAGGAATTGCTGGCTGGGAGGGTGGGGAGGGGCTGGGCTGGAATTGCCAGAGCAGCTGGGGCTGCCCCTGGATCCCTGGGAATGTCCAAGGCCAGCCTGGACACTGCGGCTTGGAGCCACCTGGGCTGGTGGCCGGGGTTGTCCCAGGTATCCCGGGTGCTCCAGGGGTTTTCCTGCCTCTCCCCGCAGCCCCCAGCAGAGCTGGCAGCGCTGGAGGAGGGTGGATACCTGGACACAGGTAGGGATCCCAAAAGGGATCCGAAAATCCCCCACTGTGACTTTCTGGGGTGCCTGGGAGGGGACAGAAGTGTCCCGGCAGGTGACCCCATCCCTGTGGGATTTTCCAGGCCATCCCAAGGTCCAGAGTGATTTGGGAAGGGGCTGCAGCCAGGAGAGGACTGACAGGTGAGGGCTGGGCAGGGAACAGGACCCTCTTGGGGTCAGGGGGTCTTTATGGGGTCACTGTGGGGGTCAGGAAGTCCCTGTGGGGTTTGGGTGTCCCCAAAGGTGTCTGGGGGTCCTTGTGGGGGTTTGGGAGTCCCTGTGGTGGTTTGGGGGTCACTGTGGGAGTCAAGGGGTCCCTGTGGGTGTCTTGGGGTCACTGTGGGGTTTGGGGGTCACTGTAGCGGTCTAAGGGTTCTTGTTGGGGTCTGGGAGTCACCGTGGGGGTCAGGGGGTCCCTGTGGTGGTTTGGGGCTCACCGTGGGGGTCTGGGGGTCACTGTGGGGTTCGGCGATCACCCTGGTGGCTCTGCGTGTCCCCGCGGGTCCCTATGGAGATCAGGACATTCCCATGGGATCGGGGGCCAGGATTTGGGGACCCCCCCCCCCTTCCCCTCCGGCCCTCAGGGGGGGTTCAGTGCCTGTCCCCACGTCCCCGTCGCCGCGCCAGGGAGGCGACAATCCCTGGGGACATGCGACAGCAGCTGGCGGAGCGCGAGCAGGCGCTGCAGCTGGCGCGGGACACGATCCAGGTGAGCCCATCCCAAATCCTGGTGGGAAGGACACTGGATGCGCGGGGACAGCTCGGGGGGACACACGAGACCCTGTCCTGTCCCCCTGCCCTTCTTCCCGGCTTTTCCATGTCTCCTCTTCCCGGCTTTTCCCAGCTTTTCACGGCTTTTCCCGATCCCTCCTCCCCGGCTTTTCCCGGTTTTTCCCTGTCCCTTCTTCCTTAAAATTTTCCGTGTCCCTCCTTCCCGGCTTTTCCCGGCTTTTCCCGGCTTTTCCCAGTCCCCTCTTTTCCCGGCTTTTCCCGATCCCTCCTTCCCGGCTTTTCCCTCTCCCCCTTCCCCTCTTTTCCCAGCTTTTCCCAGTCCCCTCTTCCCGGCTTTCCCCGGCTTTTCCCTGTCCATCCTTCCCCTCCTTTCCCTGTCCCTCCTTCCTGGCTTTTCCCGATCCCTTCTTCCGAGCTTTTCCCGGCTTTTCCCGGCTTTTCTCAGTCCCTCCTTCCCGGCTTTTCCCGATCCCCTCTTCCCCCCTTCTCCCTGTCCCTCTTTTCCCTGCTTTTCCCGGTCCCTCAAATTTTCCCTAAAATTCGGGGTTTTTTTCCACCGGAGATGTAAATATTGGGAATTCCATGGGCTATCCGGGGTGGGAAAAGCGGGATATCTGGGATTCCCATTTTTTGGGGGGAAGGGGGGCTGCTCTTGGAACCCCAAATCCATCGCGTCTTCTCACCCACCTCAATTCCCCTCTTGGAAAATAAAACCCAAAATTCCCTCTCCCCGCATCCCCTGTGCCGGGAGGACCCCCCGGGGGATGGGCTTGGGATTTCGGGATTTGGGGTTTGCGGCCCCAAATCCCTCGGGGATGGGTTTGGGATTTCGGGATTTGGGATTTGCGGCCCCAAATCCCTGGGGAATCCCAGATCCTGCAGGCCAAGGTGGGGCGGCTGGAGCAGCTCCTGCTCCTCAAGAACGTCCGCATCGACGACCTGAGCCGGCGGCTGCAGCAGCTCCAGGGCCAGCGGCGCTGACAGGCGACAGCGACACCGCTGCCACCACAGGGTGGCACCGCCGTGGCGGCCCGGGGCCAGCCCCAGTGGCTCCCAGTGGCTCCCAGTGGCTCCCAGTTCGCGCAGTTCCCGGCGCGGCTCCGGCTCTGGGATTAAAATGTTGGATCTTGGCCGGGGTGAGAGCGGGAGTGAGGGGACAGCGGGGACAGGGGTGGGGACACTGTAGGGACAGCAGGGCGGGGATGGCACCGTGGGGATGGTACCGTGGGGACAGTGGGGTGGGGACAGCAGCGTGGAGGTGGTAGCGTGGGGACACAGTGGGGACACTGTGGGGGACATGGGTGTGAGGACATCAGGGCAGGGACATCAAGGTGGGGACACTGTGGGGACATCATTGAGGGGATACAGTGGGGATGGCACCATGGGGATACAGTGGGGACACTGGTGTGAGGACGTGAGGGAAGGGGACAGCAGCATGGGGACATCCCGGTGGGGACAGCAGCGTGGAGGTGGCACCACGGGGACATCATTGTGGTGACAGCAGGGAGGGGACATCAGTGTGGGGACAATGTGAGGGACACTGGCGTGAGGACGTCAGGGCAGGGGCACGGTGGGGACATCAGAGTGGAGAAATCAGGGTAGGGACATCAGTGTGAGAGGGGGGACACCAGCATGGGGACATCCCCGAGGGGGTGGCAGTGTGGGGACATCACTGTGGGGACACTGTGGGGACTTCATGGTGAGGACATCAGAGTGGGGACAGGAAATTGGGGTCATCAGTGTGGGGACAGCAGTGTAGGGACACCGTGGGGACAGCAGGGTGGGGACAGGGAGGGGACAGCAGCGTGGGGACATCACTGTGGGGACATCAGAGTGGGAGGGGGGACAAGCATGGGGACATCAGAGTGGGGATGGCAGTGTGGGGACACTGTGGGGACATCAGAGGGGGACAGCAGGGACACCGTGGGGACACCGTGGGGACACCGTGGGGACACCGCAGTGGTCGCAGTGGCCGCTGGGATTTAATCCCTTCCCGAATCCCATTGTTTTTGTAATCCCCGAGCAAATCCGCGCCCGGTGCCGGGAGGTGACGGTGTCATCCCCCGTGTCCCCCCCAGGTGACATCCCCCAGCCACGGGGACACGGCCAGCGGTGGCTCTGGCGACCGTCCCTGTGCCAGAGCGGCTTCTTAGGGAAAAGCTGGAATTTCCGGCCAATGTGGGAATGGGGAGAGGGGGACAAGCCAGGCCCTGGTGTCCCCTCCCTTGGGGACAAGCCGTGTGATGTCACCGTGCCGGTGACAAGGACACAGCTGGGGCTCTGGGGATCCCTTGGAATCCAGATCCCGGTTTCCTGGGAATGTGGATCCCAGGTTTTTAAGCGTTCCAGCAGCTGGAGCAGCCCCCCGGGGGTGGCACTGTCCCCTCTGTCCCTCACGTGTCCCCTCTGTCCCTCACGTGTCCCCTGACCCCCCTGTCCCCCCGGCATTCCCGGGGGACAATCCTGGCGCTCTCCAGATGGGAATTGTCGGCATTTGCCGTGTCCCGGTGCCGGTCGCTGTCCCCTGTCCCCTGTCCCCTGTCCCCTGTCCCAGTGGGAAGGGACGCGGAGGTCGGGATGGGGACAGGAAGGATGGGGCTGGACATTCCCAGGCTGAGCAGTCACCAGGGAATGGGATGGGATGGGATGGGATGGGGTCCGTGGGATGGGATCCGTGGGATGGGATGGGATGGGATCAATGGGATGGGATGGGATCCATGGGATGGGATGGGATGGGATGGGATCCATGGGATGGGATGGGATGGGGTGGGATGGGATGGGATGGGAATGACATGGGAATGGGGATGGGATGGGATCCATGAGGATGGGATGGGATGGGATGGGATGGGATGGGATGGGATGGGAATGAGATGGGATCCATGGGGATGGGATGGGATCCATGGGATGGGATGGGAATGGGATGGGATCCATGGGATGGGATGGGATCCATGGGGATGGGATGGGATGGGATGGGATGGGATGGGATGGGATGGGATGGGATGGGATGGGAATGAGATGGGATCCATGGGGATGGGATGGGATCCATGGGAATGGGAATGAGATGGGATCCATGGGGATGGGAGGGGAAGGAATTGGGATGGTTTGGGATGAGATGGATGAGATGGAGTCGAGATGGGATGAGATGAAATGGGAAGGGATTCAGGGAGGGGATTCAGGCAAGGGATTCAGGGAAGGGAACAGATTCAGGGAAGGGGTTTAGGGAAGGGATTCAGGGAGGGGATTCAGGGAAGAGATTCAGGGAAGGGATTTAGGGAAGGGATTTAGGGAAGGGAAGGAAAAGATTCAGGGAAGGGATTTAGGGAGGGGATTTAGGGAAGGGATTTAGGGAAGGGAAGCCTCAGCCCCTCCCCCGCCCCTCCCCGTTCCCATGGCAACGCCCCCCGCGCCTCCCCTCGCCGCCCACAAGGGGGCGCCCCGCGGCACGCGCGCCCTGCCGCCATTGGCTGCCTCTCCCTTAGCCCCGCCCCTTAGCAACAGTCCCGCCCCTTGGTAACGCCCGGGAAGCGCTGCCGGGGGCGTGGCCTGGAGGCGTGACCGGCGTGGGCACCGACCAATAGAAGAGCGAGGTGGGGGCGCAGCAGCCAATAGAAGCCGGGGGGCGTGTCCCGGCAGCGGGAAGCGGGCAGCGGGAGCGGCGGGGTGAGCGGGGGATGGCGACATCGGGGGGACATCGGAGGGACATCGGGGGGACATCGGGGACACCCGGGAGGGGCGCGGAGGGACCGGGGGACCCCCGAGGAGGGGCTGGCGGGCCGTGGGTGATGGTGGAGGTCAAACGGGGCTGGGGAAAGGGGAGGGGACGACAAACCCGAGCCCGGTGTCCCCTCGCGGTGTCGCCTCCCGGGGTCCCCTCCCGCTGTCACCCCGATCCTGAGGTTTGCTGACAGCTCTGCCCTCCCCTCCCTGCCCAGTGTGGCTTGAGACGCCCCCAAATCCCGGGATTTTCCCTCCGGGAGAGGCTCCCCTCCTTCCAGCTCGGCTTTGTTTTATGCCGTTTTTCCCAAAATTTTGGGGGTTTTTTTCCATGGATTTCCCCTTTTGGGGCTCCCGCTTCCCAATTCCTGCCGGCGTTCCCGGTCCCGCGTCCTTGCATGGGGCGATCCCAAGGAGGAGGAGGAGGAGGAGGAGGTTTGACCCTCACAGTTCCATCCAGGGCATTTTTGGGATGTCACATCCCGGATTCCCGTGCCCCGTTATCCCGGGAAAAGCGATCTGGGGACAGCTCCAAATTTGGGATCTGCGCTGCTCCTTCCAGCCTGGAAAAGATTCCCAAACCTGGGAGAGGTTTTGGGGGGGGGGGAGGAAAAGGGGGAAACCGAGGCACGCGCGGGGTGCGAATTCCCTCTTTTCCCGGAGATTTGGGATGAGGCGATTCCCATTCCAGGCGTTGTCGCAGGCTCCTCCCCGCCAGGATCGCGGCCACCTCGGTGCCACCACGGGGCCACCACGCGGCCACCACGCGGCCACCACTGTCCCCGCAATGGGATGGGAACGGGATCGGCGCCTTCCCGTTCCCATCCCATTCCCACCCCATTCCCGCCCCAATCCCGCAGCATTCCCGGACGATGCCCCCCGGCCGCTGAATTTGAGGACAGCGACAACGCCGGACGGCGGAGGGGACAGATGGCGACGGCCAGCAAGGGTGAGTGAGTCCCCGTGTCCCCTCCCTGTCCGCCGTCCCTGCCCGGATCCAGGGATTTGAGGGATTTCCCGGAGCTTTTAGGGTCCCCTCTGCCTGAATCCAGGGATTTGAGGGGTTTCCCGGAGGTTTTGGGGTCGATTCTGTCCCTGGCTCAGCTTTTGAGGTCCGTCTGCCCCTCTCCAGGGGTTTGAGGGACCCCAAAAGGGCTTCGGGGGGAGACAAATCCCGAGGAATCTTTGTGGGGTTCCGTCTCCTTTGTGCTCCGGGAATTTCCGTGGGAATGGGGCTGGGGGCGGCTGTATCCCGGCGGGAATGGGGCCGGGAAAGCCCCGGGAGCCGCCTCATTCCCGGGAACGAAGGGTTGGGGGCATCCTGGAGGGGACCCTGAGCACCCTTTGGGGGGACACGGTGACCCCGAGGCTCCAGCAGGTCCTGATCCCATAAATCCCAGATCCAAGGGATTCCCTGCTCCCATAAATCCCAGACCCAGCGAATTCCCTGATCCCATAAATCCCAGATCCAAGGGATTCCCTGCTCCCATAAATCCCAGATCCAGCAGGTCCTGATCCCATAAATCCCAGATGCAAGGGATTCCCCGATCCCATAAATCTCAGATCCAGCGGGTTCCCTGCTCCCATAAATCCCAGATCAAGCAGGTCCTGATCCCATAAATCCCAGATCCAAGGGATTCCCCGATCCCATAAATCCCAGATCCAAGGGATTCCCTGCTCCCATAAATCTCAGATCCAGCACATTCCCTGCCTGTCCCTGGGGTGAATTCCCACTTTCCTCCTGCTCCAATCCCACTTTTTCCAGAGGGTCCGTGCCCGGGAGGGGGTGGCCAGGGCACCCTCGCGCTGTCCCCAAGTGCCACCGAAGTGCCACCGAAAGCTCATTTAGGATTATCAGGGTTTGCGATTGAGATTCCCGGGCTGGCATCGGGATTTGGGATCTGCGCAGATCCTTTGGGATCGCCGCGGTGCCACCCAGGAGGGTCCCCCGCGTGTCCCCACGCGTGTCCCCACGGTGTCACCGCGTGTCCCGTCCCCCCCTCCCCGAGTGCGGGAGGGGATTTGGGGCCGAACAATGGCGGGACCTTAAACCCGGCTCGTCAATTCCCGGCTCATTAAATCCCGGCTCATTAAATCCCGGGATTCCCGGCGCTGCCGGCACAAAGAGCCTTTTCTTCAGGCGACAAGGGAGGCGACAATCTGCTGCTGGCGGCGGTGACAATCTGCTGCCAGCTGGGAGCGGGGCCGCGGCTCGGCGGGAGGAGGAGGAGGGGGAGGAGGGGGAGGAGGAGGAGGAGGAGGAAGGGGCGGATTTTCCATGGAAGCGGCGCACGTGGAAAATCCCACGGGATTCGGGCCTCTCTGGGGACAGCGCTGTCCCCAAGTTGATGGCCCTTGTCCTGCTGGCCTTGTCACCTGCCCGTGGCACCTGCCCGTGGCACCGCTCGGGCCGAGGAGGGAGCAGAGTCTGCCGAGTTTGAGGACACTTGGGGACACTTGGGGACCCCCTGGACGTGGGCTGGTGGCCGGTCCCTGCTTGGAGGTGGCCACTGGCCACCTGTGTCCCTGTGTCCCTGTGTCCCTAGCCCGTGTCACTTGTCCTGAGGACATCACAAGAGGAAGCAGAGTCTGCCAAGCCTGGGGACACTTGGGAACCCTCTGGACATGGGCTGGTGGCCGGACCCTGCTTGGAGGTGGCCACTGGCCACCTGTATCCCTGTGTCCCTATGCCCCTGTGTCCCCAGCCCGTGTCACTTGTCCTGAGGGCATCACAAGAGGAAGAGGAGTCTGCCGAGCTTGGGGACACTTGGGGACACTTGGGGACCCTCTGGACATGGGCTGGTGGCAGCTCCCTGCTCGGAGAGGACCTGGCTGTCACCACAGGTCACCTCTGTCCCAGGTGACACAGGGCAAGGGTGACAAGGAAGCCCCTCCTGGTGCCACCACGCTCCCCCAACACGAGGCCACCCCTCTTGGGGACACGGCTGTGACCGGGGGCTTTGTCACCTGCAGGCAGCAAGGGCAAGGGGACAGGAGTGCGCTTCGCCCCCGAGGGGACCCAGGGCCACCCCCAAGAGGGGACCCAGGGCCACCCCCAGGAGGGGACCCAGGGCCACCCCCAGGAGGGGACCCACGGCCACGTCCACTTCCAGGAGCAGCTGCACGACTCGGCCGTGATGGTGACCCAGGACAAGGACGGCCACTTCCTGGTCAAGGTGGGGGACAAGGGGACAGCAGGGGGGTGTCACCCTGCCCTGGGGACTCTGGGGCAGCCAACTCCCGAAAATTCCCAGATTTTGAGGCGTTCCCAGCCCAGAATTCCATGTCCTTCCCTAGGGGTGCTCCCGGCATTGTCCCGCTTGTCCCCCAAATCCAGCGCCGCGTCCCGGTGGCTTTGGGGTGACACCGGGCACGCGTGGCACCGTCCCCTCTGCCCCGTTTTGGGGACGCTGGGTGCCACCGTGGCCATTCCCGGTTATCCCGGCCACATTCCCGTGGGTGCCGCCAGCTCCGAGCGGCTCCGGGGGTGATGCCAGCGGAGGGGACGAGGAGCCACCCGCGGTGCCACCAACGTGTGGCACCTGCAGCTGCCACCAGCGCTGAGTCAGAGCCTCGTGGCGGGCGCGGGAGGCCGGAATTCCATCCCAAATCCCAAATCCGGCGCTGCCGGGGGCGGCTGTTGTTGTTTTCTCACCCGGAGGCCCGGCACGTGATCCGTAGGGATGAGGGGGTGGCAGTGCCACCCACGGGGACGTGGGGGCACCGGGAGGGACTGGCGGGGTTGGGATGTGGCTGAGGAAAGGAGATCCTGGGGTTTTTTTTCCTGGGGTTTTAAGGGGATAAATCCCAGAATTTGGAGGGGGGGGAAAGAGCTTGGAGCTCATCCCGGTTCCTCGGACACTTCCAGGGGCAGCCGCAGCTGCTCTGGGAATTCCAACCCAGCCGGGAATTCCTTCCCAAATCCCAGCCCAAGCTCCCCTTTCCCACTGGGAAGCCATTCCCTGCCTCCTGGCCCTCCATGCCTTGTTCCCAGTCCCTCTGCAGCTCTCCCGGAGCCCCTTTGGGTTTAGGATCTCTGGATCCTTTTCCAGCTTTTTGGGATGATCCCAGCCCGTGGGGGATTTTTTGGGAATTCCACCCTCAGGATCCCAGCTCACTCCCTTCCCAAAATGGATTTTTCCAAAGCTCCGGAGGGCTCTGGTTTTCATCACGGCAGTGGAGAAATTCCATGGGAAGCCGCGCTCCTGCCTTTTCCAGGAAAGGCTGGAAAACCTCTCCCTGCTCCCGTGATATCCACGGGTCTTCATTCCCAGAATTTTGTCCCAAAATTCCTTATTTTTCCTGCGGTTTTTTGGTGCAAAATCACCGGGTTTGTTATCTTTTCCTGATTTATTTCCTAAATTATTCCTATCACTCCCTAAATTATTTCCTATTTATTATTCCCCGAATTTTTTAGGGCACAAATTCCCCCCGGGATTTAACAGTGGGAATATTTAGGATAAAATTCCTCCTCTCCAGGTGCTGTCCCCACCTTCCTGGGGACTCTCGAGTGTCCCTTGTCCCCAAGGGGGGTGACAATGGCAGCCCAGCCGTGGTGTCACCCCCCCCACCCCCTTCTCCCACCCCCCGCCCCATATCCCGGTTTTCCAGGTGGGATTCCTGAAGATCCTACACAAGTACGAGATCACCTTCCTGCTGCCCCCCGTGCCGAGGCTGGGCAGGGACGTTTGTCCCCTCCCTGTCCCCAGCCCCAACCTGCGCGTCACCAGTGTCACCTCCCTGCCGGAAGGTACCGTGTCCCCTCCTCGTCCCCAGTGTCCCCAGCCCGGGCCCGGCTCTTTTCCAGCGGGGGGGAGGGGGGAGGCCACACCCAGGTGTCCCGAGGAGGTGACAATTCCTCGCTCTCAGGGTCCCCAGTGTCCCCAAATCCCGTTATTTTGTTGTTGTTGGGGTTTTCTTTTCCTGGGGGGGGGTCTCTGTGGGTGAGGGGACTCCAGACCCTGACAAAGAACAGGGACAGGGACAGGGACAGGGACAGGGACAGGGTTTTCTCCAGGGGGACAGAGACCGGGACAGGACTGGCTCCAGCGGGACAGAGACCGGGACAGGGTTTGCTCCAAGGGGACAGGGACAGGGACAGGATTGGCTCCAGGGGGACAGGGACAGGGCAAGGACAAGGTTTTCTCCAAGGGGACAGGGACAGGATTGGCTCCAGGGGGACAGGGACAAGATTTTCTCCAGCGGGACAGGGACAGGGTTTTCTCCAGGGGGACAGGATTGGCTCCAGGGGACAGAGGGACAGGGCAAGGACAGGGACAGGGTTTTCTCCAGGGGGACAGGGACAGGATTGGCTCCAGGGGGACAGGGACAGGATTGGCTCCAGGGGGACAGGGACAGGGCAAGGAGAGGGACAGGGTTTGCTCCAAGGGGAGAGGGACAGGATTGGCTCCGGGGGGACAGGGACAGGATTGGCTCCAGCGGGACAGGGACAGGGTTTTCTCCAGGGGGACAAAGACCGGGACAGGGTTTGCTCCAAGGGGACAGGGACGGGATTGGCTCCAGGGGGACAGGGACAGGGCAAGGACAGGGACAAGGTTTTCTCCAGGGGGACAGGGACAGGATTAGCTCCAGGGGGACAGGGACAGGGTTTTCTCCAGCGGGACAGGGACAGGGTTTTCTCCAGGGGGACAAAGACCGGGATAGGGTTTGCTCCAAGGGGACAGGGACAATATTTTCTCCAAGGGGACAGGGACAGGATTGGCTCCAGGGGGACAGGGACAGGATTGGCTCCAAGGGACACAGGGACAGGGCAAGGACAGGGACAAGGTTTTTTCCAGGGGGACAGGGACAGGGTTTGCTCTAAGAGGTGCCAACCTCCACTTTGGGGACAGTTGGGCGCTGCCACATCCGTGGGATCCGGGAGCGGGGCCGTGCCTGGGGACAGCTGAGCGTCACCCTGGGCTGGGTGGCAGCTCTTTGGGGACACTCCGAGGACACCGCAGGTCCCTGGGGCCACCTCGGTCCCATCCCAGTTGTCCCACAGCCAGTGGATGCTGGTTGCCACATCCCTGTCCCCTCGGGGCGCCCTCGGTGTCACCTCCCGGCAGTGGGGACAGCACGGGGACAGGGCTTTTCCCACCTGCCGCTGGCTCCATCCCAAGAAAGCGCTTTAGGGTTTGTTTGGAGATTCCCAGTTGGGGCTGGGATTGGGATCGGGACCGGGACTGGGGCCGGGACTGGGGCCGATGATCGGAGCCGGGATTGGGACCGGGATCGGGATGGGGATCGGAGCCGGGATCGGGGCCGGATGCAAGGGGAAGGAGCCCTGGAGGGCCCCCCGAGAGCTCTGGGGGGGACGTGGGTGGAGTGTGGGGGATACAGGGAGGGGACGGGCAGGGAGGGGACAGGGAATATTCGGGCAGGGTGGGAAGGATGGGGAGGGCTCAGGGGAAGGAGGGAGGGCAGGGAAGGAGCAGGGAGGGCAGGGAAGGTTCGGGCAGGGCAGGGAAGGGTCAGGGAGGGCAGGGAAGGAGCAGGGAGGATCAGGTAGGGTAGGGCAGGGCAGGGAAGGTTCAGGGAGGGCAGGGCAGGGCAGAGAAGGTTCGGGCAGGGCAGGGAAGGTTCAGGGAGGGCAGGGAAGGTTCAGGGAGGGCGGGGAATGCTCAGGCAGGGCAGGAAGGATGGGAGGGCTCAGGCTCAGGCAGGATCAGGAAGGCTCAGGCAGGATCAGGAAGGCTCAGGCAGGCACAGGCAGGACAGGGAAGGTTTGGGCAGGGCAGGGAGAGCTCAGGCAGGGCAGGGAAGGCACAGGAAGGACAGGGAAGGGACAGGCAGGGCAGGGAAGGCAGGGAGGGCTCAGGAAGGACAGGGAAGGGACAGGCAAGGTCAGGCAGGGCAGGGAGGGCTCAGGAAGGGCAGGGAAGGCGCAGGAAGGACAGGGAAGGCTCGGGCAGGGCAGGGAAGGCTCAGGAAGGACAGGGAAGGCTCGGGCAGGGCAGGGAAGGCTCAGGAAGGACAGGGAAGACCCAGGCAGGGCAGGGAGGACCCAGGCAGGGCAGGGAAGGCTCAGGAAGGCGCAGGCAGGGTTCAGGCAGCCCCTCCACGTCCCGTTCCCAGGGCACAGCGTGCGCTGCGAGTACACGGCGCACAAGGAGGGGGTGCTGAGGGAGGAGCTGCTCCTCGCCGGACACGGCCCCGGCCACGTCAAGGTCACCGTCCAGGCCCGGGTCATGGGTAAGGAGCTCTGGCGGGTCCTGGGGTCCCTCCCTGTTCCCCCCCACCCCACCCCAGGCCCAGCCCCTCTCGCCCAGTTGTCCCAGTTCAGCCATGGTGCTGTCCCAGCTCCTGGGCACTGCTGAGGAATTGCCCAAAGTGAGGGATTTCACCCCAGAAATTCCCCAGCCCCAGGGGTTGAGGAGACCCTCGGGAAGGGGTGAAGGGAGGGGGTGGAGGGTGACCCCAATGTGCCCAGGGCCCCTCTGCCTGGCTGAGTCCCACCTGTCCCTGGGAGCCCCCAATTCCTGGAACCCCCCAATCTCTGGGATCCTTCTTATTCCTGGGAGCCCCCCCTGCCCCCCCATCCCTGGGACCCTCCCCATAAACCCCAACACCCCCTTGCTCCCCTTGTCCCCCACCCCATATCCCAGCCACCCCCAGCCCCCTATGCCCCCTGAGGTTGTCACCACCCCTGGGCATTGACCACAGCGGTGACACGAGGACAAGGGACAACACATCCCCCACCCGGGCCCAGCATCGCTGGGATGGACAAACCCGTGCGACCCTAAAACCCCCCAAACCCCCTAAAAAGGGGCAAAGCGACAGAGAGCTGTCCCTGAGCCACGTCCCCCGATGTCCCCAGACCGCCACCACGGGACGCCGATGCTCCTGGACGGGGTGCGCTGCGTGGGAGCCGAGCTGGAATACGACTCGGAGCAGAGCGACTGGCACGGCTTCGACTGACCCCAAACCCCACCCCGGGGGTCCCCACAGCCCCCACGAGGGGTCCCCAAAGTCCCCAAAGCGCAGGACGGTCCCCAAAGCGGGCAGGGGGACCCCCCCCCTTGTTGCTGCTGCTGCTGCTGCTGCTTTGCCCTCACCCCGCAGCCCCAGGGGGGTTTTTGGGGGAATTGTGCCTCTTGGGGTGGGAATTTTCCTCCTTCCTGGGCTGGGGAGGAATTTTGCCTGTGGAATGTGGGATGGGAGCGGGGAGTTCCCTGTGGCTCCGGGGTTGGGGCCGTGTCCCCAGCCATGTCCTCGTGTTGCTGCCAGCGCCTCTTTTTTGGGTTTTCCCCTGTTTTTCTCTTTTTTTTCCCTTGGTTTTCTTGGTTTTTTCCTGGGTTTTTTTTTCTCTTTTCCTGTTTTTTTTTCCTCATGGTACAAGGACCAGGAGCAGTTTCAGGAGGTTTTATGTGCCTATATATATATATATATATATATATATATAAATATAAAGATATCTTACATGCCTGTGGGGGGGTTAAAGTACAAAATCCTACCTCGGGAAGGAAGAAAATCCCACTGGGAATAGGGCTGGGAGCCCAGGTCCCCTCCATGAACCCACCCAAGGGGACAGGGGACACCCCCAGTTGTCCATGGATAATCCCAAAGAGTCCTGGATGGGGGATGGGGGGGGGGGGTCATGAGGCAAATTCCAGTTAAAGGGGGGCTGGAAGAGGGTGGGGGCAGGGTCTGGGGTCCCCAGGGTCTCAGTTTGGGAGGGAATCGATGGTGGATGGTCCCCACAATGACAGGAGGTTGCAGCTGGGGTGGAAATTGATGGTGGCATCTCCAGGGGGTCTTGGTTGGAGATGAGGTTGATGGTGGCAGAACCTACGACGGTCCCCACAGTGACTGTGGGGGGTCTCAGCTGGACAGGAATTCAGTGGTGGCATCTCCAGGAAGGTCTCAGTTGGACAGGAATTCAGTGGTGGCATCTCCAGGAAGGTCTCAGCTGGACAGGAAGTCGATGGTGGCATCTCCCGGGTCCTTCAGCTGGACAGGAAGTCGATGGTGGCATCTCTGGTGGTCCCCACAATGACAGGGACTCTCAGTTGGACTGGAAGTTGATGGTGGCATCTCCTGGGTCCCTCAGCTGGACAGGAAGTCAATGGTGGCAGATCGCAGAGGTTCCCACCATGTTGGCAAGGTCTCAGCTGGAGATGAAATTGATGGTGGCAGATCCCAGGATGGTCTCAGCTGAAGATGAAGTCAATGGTGGCATCTCCTGGTGGTCCCCACAATGGTGGTCCCAATGTCAGTTGGACAGGAAGTCGATGGTGGCATCCTCCAAGGGGGTCTAAGTTGGACAGGAAGTCGATGGTGGCACGTCCCAGAGATCCCCATGATGATGGAGGCTCTTGGTTGGACAGGAAGTCAATGGTGGCAGGTCTCCATGGTGATGGAGGCTCTCAGTTGGATAGGAAGTCAATGGTGGCAGGTCTCCATGGTGATGGAGGCTCTTGGTTGGATAGGAAGTCAATGGTGGCAGGTCTCCATGGTGATGGAGGCTCTTGGTTGGACAGGAAGTCAATGGTGGCAGGTCTCCATGGTGATGGAGGCTCTCAGTTGGATAGGAAGTCAATGGTGGCAGGTCTCCATGGTGATGGAGGCTCTTGGTTGGACAGGAAGTCAATGGTGGCAGGTCTCCATGGTGATGGAGGCTCTTGGTTGGACAGGAAGTCAATGGTGGCAGGTCTCCATGGTGATGGAGGCTCTCAGTTGGATAGGAAGTCAATGGTGGCAGGTCTCCATGGTGATGGAGGCTCTCAGTTGGATAGGAAGTCAATGGTGGCAGGTCTCCATGGTGATGGAGGCTCTTGGTTGGACAGGAAGTCAATGGTGGCAGGTCTCCATGGTGATGGAGGCTCTCAGTTGGATAGGAAGTCAATGGTGGCAGGTCTCCATGGTGATGGAGGCTCTTGGTTGGACAGGAAGTCAATGGTGGCAGGTCTCCATGGTGATGGAGGCTCTTGGTTGGATAGGAAGTCAATGGTGGCAGGTCTCCATGGTGATGGAGGCTCTCAGCTGGAGATGAAGTTGATGGTGGCATCTCCCAGGGGATGTCACCACAATGCCAGGGACATTCAGTTGGACGGGAAGTCGATGGTGGCATCCTCCAGGGGGGTCTAAGCTGGACAGGAAGTCGATGGTGGCAGGTCCCAGAGATCCCCATGATGATGGAGGCTCTCGGTTGGACAGGAAGTCGATGGTGGCATCTCCTGGGGGCGTCCCCACAATGCCAGGGCCCCTCAGTTGGACGGGAAGTCGATGGTGGCATCCTCCAGGGTCCCTCAATTGGACAGGAAGTCGATGGTGGCAGGTCCCAGAGATCCCCATGATGATGGAAGCTCTCAGATGGACAGGAAGTCAATGGTGGCATCTCCTGGGGGCACCCCCACAATGCCAGGGCCCCTCAGTTGGACAGGAAGTCGATGGTGGCATCTCCTGGAGGTGTCCCCACAATGCCAGGGCCCCTCAGTTGGACAGGAAGTCGATGGTGGCCCTCACGCTGCGCGCCGTGCGCGTGTCCAGCGCGGTCACCTTGATTTCGGTGTCCCCAAACTGCATGCTGGCGCGGATCTCACGCCGGCCCCACGCCGGGCCCGCGTCCCCCGTGGCGTCCCCCACATCCCCCAGCTCCAGGCTGATGGTGCCGCACTTCCTGACGCCGGGGTCGGTGATGTACACCACGTCATCGGTGTCGCAGCAGTAGATGTTGATGATGGTCCGGCGCTGGCCGGGCCGGGCCGGGCAGTAGCTTCGCTGGACCACCTCGCCCAATGCCACCGACTGGTCCACGGCCACGAACTTCTCAAAGATGTCGGTGCACCAGTTCTTGCCCTCCTTGACCAGCAGCTTCTCCTGCGGGTGCTTCCCCTCCACGAACTTGTTGAGGACCCCCACGCCGTAGGTCAGCGGGGACCGGCGCACCCGCACCACGCCGGGGTCCAGGCCGAAGAGCACGGCCCCTTTGAGGATGGTCAGCCCCACGTCCTGCGGGACGATGACCCGGCAGCAGTGGCCGAAGGCGGCCTGCACCGCCCGCTGCAGCATGGCCGACTCGGCAAAGCCGCCCACCAGGAACAGGAATTTGATGCCTTGGACCTCGGGTTTCTTCAAGAGGGTGTCTGGAGCGGGGATAAAAGGAGGGGGTTTGGGGTTGGGCTGGTGGAGAAGAGGTGTGGGGATGGGATGGGGGGGATGGGGGGGGGGATGGGGGGCCGGGGATGAGGGGAGTCCAGGAATGGGAGAAGTTCCAGGGATGGAATGGGGTCCCTGGGACAGGGAGGGTTCCAGGAATGGGGGATCCCAGTGGCAATGGGGGTTCCAGGGACGGGGAGGGTTCCAGGAATGGGGGATCCCAGTGACAATGGGGGTTCCAGGGACAAGGAGCGGTCCCAGGGACAAGGTGGGTTCCAGGGATAAGGAGGATTTCAGGGATGGGGAATCCCAGGGACGAGGAGGGTTCCAGGGATGGAGGGGATCCCAGGGACAAGGAGGGTTCCAGGAATGGGGAATCCCAGGGACAAGGAGGGTTCCAGGGATGGGGAATCCCAGGGACACAGAGGGTTCCAGGGATGGGGGATCCCAGGGACAAGGAGGGTTCCAGGGACAGGGAGGGTTCCAGGGACAAGGAGGGTTCCAGGGACAAGGAGGGTTCCAGGGACAAGGAGAGTTCCAGGAATGGGGATCCCAGGGGCAAGGAGGGTTCCAGGAATGGGGGGTCCCAGGGACGAGGAGGGTTCCAGGAATGAGGAATTCCAGGGACAAGGAGGGTTCCAGGGATGTGGGATTGTCCCAGGGATGGGGGGATCCCTCAGGCACAGGGATGGTCCCTAGGATGGGGGGCTCATAGGGACAGGGGTGGGCCCAGGGACAGGAAGGATTCCAGGGATGAAGGGACTCCCAGGGATGAAGGGACTCCCAGGAATGAGGGGGTGTCCCGGGGATGGATGGGTCCCAAGGATGGGAGGGGTCACAGGGATGGGGGGCTCTGAGGGACAGGGGTGATCCCAAGGACAAAGGGGGTTCCAGGGACAAGGACAGTTCCAGGGAAGGAGCGGGGTCCTAGGGACAGGGAAGGTCCCGGAGATGGAAGGGGTCCCAGGGATGGGTGAGATCCCAGGAACTGGGGGCTCCCAGTAACAGGGAAGGTCCCAGGGACAGGGGGCGATCCCAGGGACAGGGGGCGATCCCAGGGACGGGGAGTGATCCCAGGGACAGGGGGCGATCCCAGGGATGGGGAGTGATCCCAGGGACAGGAGGCGATCCCAGGGATGGGGAGTGATCCCAGGGACAGGGGGTGATCTGAGGGACAGGGATTGGGGTGTCCCCCAGGGATGGGGGTGTCCCCCAGAGACAGGGGGTGATCCCAGGGACAGGGGGTGATCTGAGGGACAGGGATTGGGGTGTCCCCCAGGGATGGGGGTGTCCCCCAGGCCGCACCGATGTGCTGGATGATGTGGGTGATGGTTGGCTGGAACAGCTCGTTCATGGCCTCGGGGGACATCCGCAGCATCCCTTGGGACGACCACTTCACCAGGTTGACACTGGGGATGGACAGGGGACCCAGGCGTCACTGCCCACTCCCGCCTGCTCCTTCCCTGTCCTCTCCCACCCACCCCACCACCCCCGTCCCACCATTGCCCTTCTCTTGCCCTCTCCCCATCCCCAACGTCACTCCCAAGATGTCCCCGTGCTCCCGAGATGTCCCCAAGCCGCGTCACCCCTCACTTGCTCTTGCGGAGCGCGGTCTCGACGTTGTGGCCGCGGTGTTTGCGGTAGAAGTCGATGAAGGAGAAGGGCAGGGAGATGTTGAGGGGGCTGGAGCGGCTCGGGGCGGCTGCGCGCTTCCGCGCCTCGAAGGCGATGGTCAGGTCCACCCAGGCCGCCGGACGCTTGGCCTTGAAGGTGGCGATGAAATCGTCCCCGAAGATGTGGCACAGCAGCTTCTCGAAGGCCAGGTCCACGCCCACGGCCCCGTAGGGACCTCCTGAGGGACGAGGGTGGGGTCAGGAGGTGGCCCCGTGGTAGCCATGTCCCCGTGGCCGCTATGACCCCCATCACCACGTTCTCCCATGTCCCTACGTCCTCCATATTCCCGTGTCCCCGTGTCTCCCATCCCTGTGTCCCTGTGGTCCCCATGTCCCCGTGTCTCCCATGTCCCCCCTCCCGATGTCCTCATGTCCCTCATCACCATGTCCCCTATATCCCCCATATCCCCATGGCACCCCAACCCCACATCCCCCCATCCCAATGTCCCCCACATTCCCATGACCCCAAACTCACGTGTCCCCATGTCCCCATCATCATCTCCTTGTGTCCCCATGTCCCCCATGTGGCACCCACACCCCCATGTCCCCGTGTCTCCTATGTCCCCCACCACCATGTCCCCCATATCCCCCTTGTCCCCATGGCACCCCAACCCCGTGTTCCCCACATTCTCATAACCCCAAATCCCTGTGTCCCCATGTCTCCCACCACCACATCCCCGTGTCCCCCCCATCCCGACGTCCTCAGGTCCCCACATAACCCCGTGGCACCCATGTCCCCAGGTCCCCCACACTCCCTTGTCTCCTCCACCCCAGCCCCATCCCTCTGTCCCCCCTCACCCACCACCCCCAACCCATCCCCCCTGTCCCTTCTTGTCCCCCTTAAATCCACCCCCATCCCACTTTGTCTCCCCAATCCACCCCCCTGTCCCCCTGTCCCCTCTCTGTCCCCCCGGTCCCCTTGCACTTCCCTCCGCCGCCACCAGGTGGAGCCACAGCCCCACCCACGGCCCTTTTGTGGGGCGGGGAGCTCCAGCCGGGTTTTGGGGTCCAGGGGGATCCCAGAGCGGGGGAAAAAATGGATGGATGGGGATCCGGAGCCCACCCGAAGCTTTGTAGAGCTCCTTCAGAGTCCCCTGCGGCTTCTCGATCTGGTGCACGGTCAGATCCACGGTCCCCCCACCACAATCGGCCACGATGTACCTGTCACCTGCGGGAGGGGACAGCGACAGCGTGGCGGTCCTGAGTGACCCCCCGCGACACCCACCCGCGGGCTGGGAGCTTGAGATTCCCTCAGGAAAACGAAGTTTTAACCAAAATATCGAGGGGTTGGGGGTGGTTTCCCCACCCAAAAAAACCAGCTGGAATTTGGGGAGGCAGAGGGATGAAGGGATGGGATGGTGGCAGGGAGATCCCGCCCCTTCTGTGGGGTCAACGGTCTGGCCCCACCCGTGTGACCCCCATGGCAAGGGCACCCTCAGCCCCTCAACCACTCATCCAGGGGGACCCCAGGATCCAGAAAGTCCCCAGAATCTGGGAAGTCTCTGGAATCTGGGAAGTGCTCGGGATCTGGGAATCTCCAGCGGGAACCCCCACCCGTCTTCCCCCCACTCCTACCTGCCTGCATCTCCGACCAGAGCTCCCCCACTCCCGACTCCACCAGGAAGGTCCGGCTGTGCCGGGATCGCCGGAGCTGCTCCCGGGCTGAGGGACAGAGCCAGAGGTCAGCAGTGGGGTCAGGATCCCCTCACTATTTCCATGGGATCCACCCCATTCCCTGGGATCCGCCCCATTCCTGCTGTACTGGGGCTGTACTGGGAGCACTGGTGGCCCCCATATGGCCCAGCTCCACCACAGATGGGCTGATCCAGCTTTTCCACTGCCCTGCTGGGATCCCAAAGGATCCCACCGGATCCCATGGGATCATCCTGTGCCCACCTGCGATGCCACCTCCGCCCCGGACCCCAAAGCCCGGGTGGGGTCTCCTCTGCTCCCCCCGTCCCAAGGACATCAAAGCCACCCGGAAGGGCCGGGATGAATCAGAGAAGGTGGGGCTATCCCGGGGTATTTTTGGCACATGGATAATTCCTCATCCTCAGGATCAGCTCGAGCAACCCCATAAATCCCACGGAACCCCGAATCTCCATCTGGGATCACCACCAGCACATCCCAATTCCAGGGCTTGGTCCCAACTGGGAAATCTGGGGCTGTCCCAGGAAAGCCTCAGGATGCCATGGATGGGGGGACACTCCCTTGAGGTGGCCCAGGGACACGGGGTGGTGGCCAAGGTGGCAGGAGGGGGACACGGCTTGGGGGCTTCTGGGAAAGCAGGAAAAAATGCCCTGGATTTGGGGTGCGGGGAATGGGGTCTCTGGGAATGGGGGATCTGGGAACGGGGGGTTTCTGGAGACAGGGGGCCTAGGAATGGGAGGGGTCTCTGGGAGTGGGGGATCTCTGGGGATGGGGATTTCTGGGAACAGGGGTCTCTGGAATGGGGTCTTTGAGAATGGAGTCTCTGGGAACGGGGTCTCTGGGAATGGGGGGTCTCTGGAAATGGGGGGGGTCTTTGGGAATGGGGGATCTCTGGGGACAGAGATCTCTTTGGGATTGGGGGGAATCTCTGGGAATGGGTTTTCTGGGAATGGGGTCTCTGGGAATGGGGTCTCTGGCAATGGGGGACCTCTGGGAATGGAGTGTCTGGGAATGGGGTCTCTGGGAATGGGGGGGCCTTGGAATTGGGTCTTTGAGAATGGGGAGCCTTGGAATGGGGTCTCTGGGAATGGGGGTCTCTGGGAATGGGGGAGCCTTGGAATGGGGTCTCTGGGAACAGGGGTCTCTGGGAACGGGCGGATCTCTGGGAATGGCATCTCTCGGGACTTCCCCAGCCGTTGCAGCTGCTGGACCCTCCAGACCTGGAACCCAGGCCCAGATGCCATTCCCTGCTCCTCCAGCCCCCGGCCCTGTCCCGACCCCATTTCCTGCACCACTCACCCTGCCGGAAGCTGGAGTCGATGGGGTGGGGGGGCTCCGCCCCGCTGGCCGGGGGCCGGCAGCTCAGCTCGATCAGTTGGTGCAGCCGCAGCTTCCGGCAGTAAATGGAGGCGGCCTCGGGCTCCAGCGCGATCAGCAGCTGCTCCGGGGCCTCCGGGGACACCAGGCCGGCCTGTGGGGACACGCGGTGACAGGGCGGGGAGGGGACGGGGACTGGGGGTTCCCAGAGTGTGTCCACATCCCCTTGGTGCTCACCTGGATCTGGAGTTGTGGAATGCTGGAGGACCCAACCCTCACCAAACATCCGAATGTTCACCCAAAAACTCAACCGAGCAATCAGCCACCCAGCTTGTGAGCCAACAGCTCAACCAATGAGCCAAGCACCCAGTCAACCCATCCAACCACTCAACCAACCAACCACGCAACCAACGACTCAACCAACCAACCACCCAGCCAATGACCTGACCACCAAACCAACCACCCAACCAACAACTCAACCAACCAACCACCCAACCAACGACCTGGCCACCAAAACCAGCCACCTAACCAACCAACCACCCAACCAATGACCTGACCACCAAACCAACCACCCAACCAACCATTCAACCAACCAACCACCCAACCAATGACCTGACCACCAAACCAACCACCCAACCAACCATTCAACCAACCAACCACCCAACCAATGACCTGACCACCAAACCAACCACCCAACCAACCATTCAACCAACCAACCACCCAACCAATGACCTGACCACCAAACCAACCACCCAACCAACCACACAGTCACTCAACCCTGTTCAACCTACCAACCAGCCACCCAGCCCGAGACCCAACTGCTCAACCAACCACCTGAGCGCCAAACCAACCACCTAAGCAACCACCCAACCAATCAACCACTCAATCATCCAACCGCTCCACCAACCATTGACCTGAACACCAAACCAACCACTCAACCAATCACCCACCCACCCAAGCAACCACTCAACCAATGACCCAACCACCAAACCAATCACCTAGCCCATGACCCAGCTGCTCAACCAACCACCCACCCAATCAATGATTCAACCACTCAACTAACTACTCAACCACCTAAGCACTCAACCATCCAACCACTCAACCAACCACCAGCTCAACCAATCGCTCAGCACCAAACCAATCACCCAACCAATGACCCAACTGCTCAACCAACCACCCACCCAACCAACCACCCACCCAATGATTCAACCCCTCAAACAACCAACCACTCAACCAACCAACCACTCAGCAAAACAACCGCTCAACCAACGACCCAACCACCCACGCAATCAACCACCCAACCAACACCCACCTGCTCAAGCAACCAACCAACCGCTCAACCAACACCTCGACCAACAACCCAACCACTCAATCAAACAACTGCTCAACCAACACCTCGACCAACAACCCAACCACTCAATCAAACAACCGCTCAACCAACACCGTGACCAACAACCCAACCACTCCACCAACCAACCGCTCAACCAACACCCCGACCAACAACCCAACCACTCCACCAACCAACCGCTCAACCAACACCCCGACCAACAACCCAACCACTCCACCAACCAACCGCTCAACCAACACCCCGACCAACAACCCAACCACTCAACCAAACAACTGCTCAACCAACACCCCGACCAACAACCCAACCACTCAACCAAACAACTGCTCAACCAACACCCCGACCAACAGCCCAACCACTCAACCAAACAACTGCTCAACCAACACCCCGACCAACAGCCCAACCACTCAACCAAACAGCTGCTCAATCAATGACCTGAGCACCAAATCAGCCATGCAACCATTGAACCACTCAATCAACAACCCACCCAACCAACGACCCAACCGCTCAATCAGCCACTCAACCACTCACCCACCAAATTATCCAACCAACCAATCAACCGACAACTTTTGGTTGGTTTTGGTTGGGAGGGACCTTAAATCCCATCCAATTCCACGCCCTGACGTGGGCAGGGACACCTCCCACTATCCCAGCTGGATCCAAGCCCCATCCCACCCAGCCTTGGACACTTCCAGGGATGGAGCAGCCGCAGCTTCTCTGGGAATTCCAGCCCAGCACCTCCCCACCCTCACAGGGAGGAATTCCTTCCCAGTATCCCACCTAACCCTGCCCTCTGGCACTGGAAATTCAGTGTGAGGGAGGATGGGGATATCCCCAGAGACCAAAACCCCTGTGAAGGTCACCACGTGGTCATCCCCTGGAGTCCCCCCCACCTTGTAGGCCGCTTCCCGCATGAACTGCTTGGCCGGCTGCTTCCAGATGGCCGGCACGGTGAGGACCCAGCGGATGGCATCGTTCTCGGGCAGGGATGGGCACTGGTCCTTCAGCTCCTGCCAGGGGACAAGCAGGAGGTGACGTCCTGGCTGGAGCATGGGGGCTCCCGGTGAATCATGGAATGGGTTGGGTTGGGAAAGGACCTTAAATCCCATCCAGTCCCACACAGGGACACCTTCCACTATTCCAAGTGGCTCCAAGCCCCATCCAACCTTGCCTTGGACACTTCCAGGGATCATGGGGCAGCCACAGCTGCTCTGGGATTTCCATTCCAGGGCCTCCCCACCCTCACATGGAGAGGACCCTACAAACGATTCCATTTAGGAAGGAGGAGGAGGGACGGAGGTGGCCCCACCTGCACCGCGTGCTGCTTGAAGAAGCGCAGCGCATGGGCAAACACCTCCAGTGCCGGCATCTTCTTCCCATTGACAGCTTCCAGCTCGGTTTTCATGGTCAGATCCTGCCGGGAACAGCAGATGGATCACACAAGGGGCTGGGAGGTGGCCGGATCCATCACCAAACCTCTGGAATTTGCTCATCCCTCTGTACCCGAGCTGGAGTTCAGGCACTTGAAGCACCTTTGTGCAGCCACATCCACTCACCCTGGAGCAGCTCGGATAGGAGAAGCCCAAATTCACCCTTAAAATGGGCTAAAACGGGGCTTTTTCCAACATTTCAACTCTCAGCCTGGCCAGGATTCCCCTGGGAATATCAGGAACGTTGGGGTGCGAGCAGGGACTCACACTGGTGCTGTGGATCTTCATCTTAAACTTCTCGAAGTAGAACCACTCGCGGGCCTCCTCGGGGTCCAGGTCATGGTAGTAATCCCGGGCGGTGTAGCCGAAGCTGTGGAATGTCCCCTCCGGGGTCAGCAGGAGGCTGGTGGGGGTCTTCTGGTTGGCCACGCCTGGGTCCCCCCCTTCCCATTTCCTGCAAAGAGGACCCAGAGCTGGTGAACTTCCAGGGAATGGGTCCTGCCAGGTTGGATTTGTTTCTATGGGCATGGTCTGAAGGACCTCAAAGGGGGACAAAGTAGGAGGGATGACCCCGTTCTGTCCTCCAAGGAATTTCATGGAATTCCAGACTGGTTTGGGTTGGGAGGGACCTTGAAGACCACCCAGTGCCACCCCCTGCCATGAGCAGGGACACCTCCCACCATCCCAGGTGGATCCAAGCCCCAGTGTCCAACCTGGCCTGGGACATTCCCAGGGATCCAGGGGCAGCCCCAGCTGCTCTGGCAATTCCAGCCCAGCCCCTCGCCACCCTCCCAGCCAGCAATTCCTTCCCAACATCCCAGCCCAAGCTCCCCTTTCCCACTGGGAAGCCATTCCCTGCCTCCTGGCCCAAATCCCTTGTCCCAAATCCCTCTGCAGCTTTCCTGGAGCCCCTTTAGGCCCTGCAAGGGGCTCGCAGCTCTCCCTGGCTCCTTCCCTTCCCCAGGCTGGACATTCCACAGCAGAGAGGCTCCAGCCCTTGGAGTATCCTCATCCCACACATTCCACCCGTTGCTTCCAGGAATCATCTCCCACCAACCCAACATCCATCATTTTGGGGCCATAAAAGTCCTTTCCCAGCCCCAGGAGCAGCTCCGGGGCCTCTGGTGGCTCCTCACCTCATCATGTGGATGGCCTCGGGATCGCTGGTGAAGCTGAAGGCGTAACCACTGGAGGTGGTGCCGAAGTCGATGGCCACCACCACGGAGAAGGATGGGGTCTGCTGGGAGCGCGCCTCGCTCCGCTGGAACACAAGGAATGGGATCAAGCACTCAGCTGGGGCTGGCTCATTCCAGAAAAGGGGTAAAAAACCCAGGAAGGGGTTCATTCTCTCAGGATTTTCAGGATTTTTTCCAGGATGTTCACCCAACTCGCTGATTCCCTGATGGGTGATTCCTCTTCTTACACATCTCCAACTCATTGGGAAAAGGATCTCCCGTATTCCATGGGGTGGCTGCGGTTGTTCCTAAAGGCAGTTCCCATGGGACACAAGGATTTGGGCAGCCCTGGAGAGGGATGGATGCCCACTGGGTCACCCAGGATGGTTGGGGGGTCCTGTTTTTATCGTGGTGCTGAGCCCTCCTCACTTGAACCCTAAAATCGGAGCCAAGAACCCCCAAAACCTTCCTGGTGTCCAGCCTTGCTCCAAGGGACCTTGTCCCATGTGTCCCCACAGGTCACCCTATCAAAAACTTTCACTGTGTCCAATCTCACCTTGTCCCAGGTGTCCCCAAGGGTCACTGAACCCAAAACTTTCACTGTGTCCAATCTCACCTTGTCCCAGGTGTCCCCAAGGGTCACTGAACCCAAAACTTTCCCTGTATCCAATCTCACTCCAAGGGACCTCATCCCAGGTGTCCCCAAGGGTCACCGAGTGGAAAACCTTCCCTGTATCCAATCTCACTCCAAGGGACATTGTCCCAGGTGTCCCCAAGGATCATTGAAACCAAAACCTTCCCTGCTCCCCATCTTGGACCAGGTGACATCATCCCGGGTGTCCCCATGGATCACCCAATCAAAGCCTTTCCCTGCTTCCCATCTCAGACTAGGTGACATCATCCCACGTGTCCCCAAGGGTCACCCAGCCAAAACCCTTCCCTGTGTCCAATCTAACCTTGTCCCAGGTGTCCCCAAGGGTCACCCAGCCAAAACCCTTCCCTGTGTCCAATCTAACCTTGTCCCAGGTGTCCCCAAGGGTCACCCAGCTGAAAATCCCCCTGGCCCAGGCGTTTTGGGATGTTCCCACTGCTGCTCCCACACTTTTCCTTTCCCTGCCCCATGTCCCTGTCCCTTCCCTCCAGCGCTGTTGCCGTGCCGAAGGAGCCGTGAGGATGTGACAAGGCCCTGTCCCCGTGTCACCACGGGAAGCTGAAAGCCTCGTTAACTTTTAATGTCCCCAGATTTGATAAGTGCGGACACGAGCTGGCCGGGAAAAACACCGGGATCAGCAGGGAAGAGGCGGCTGGCGCAGGAATGTGCATGGACAAGGAACTCCAGGGAGGATCCGGCTCCGGAATGCGGCCTCCCACACGCCCCCGATGAGGGCAGGTGCTTTGTGGGGGTTCAACTGATCCTAGTGGGTTGTTCTGGAGCTGGAAAACCCCTCCATCCTGAAAATCCCATGGATATAGGTCCTGGGATAGGCTGACCCATCCTGTGGGACTGGGGGGATGGAGGCTGGACTGGGAGGGGAGGGGAGGGGGAGAAGCAACTGGGGAAGGATCAGAGGGGCAAGGACAGTGGGACAGACCCTACAGCCCCCCAGGGACCCCACAATGGCCATACTGGGACCCCACAGTGGTCTTATTGGGAACCCCATAACAGCCTTACTGGGAATAGCACAATGGCCATACTGGGACCCCACAGTGGTCTTATTGGGAACCCCGTAACAGCCTTACTGGGAATGGCACAATGGCCATACTGGGACCCCACAGTGGTCTTATTGGGAACCCCGTAACAGCCTTACTGGGAATAGCACAACGGCCATACTGGCACCCCACAACTGCCTTACTGGGAACACCGCAAGGGCCTTACTGGGAGCCCCTGGGGTCTTACTGGGATCTCATACTGGCCTTACTGGGGACCCCAAAACTCTCTTACAGGAGATCCCACAGCTTTTTTATTGGGACCTCACAGTGGTGTTACTGGGACCCCACAGTGGCCCTACTGGGACCCCAAAATTTCCTTACTGGGAACACCATAGTGGTCTTATTGGGAACACCATATTGGCCTTACTGGGACCCCAAAATGGCCTTACTGGGGACTCTACACTGGCCTTACTGGGACCCCACAATGGCCTTACTGGGAACCCCACAACTGCCTGATTGGGACCCCACAATGGCCTTACTGGGAATCCCACAACGGCCTTACTGGGAATCCCACAACGGCCTTACTGGGACCCCACAACTGCCTTACTGGGAACCCCACAACTGCCTTATTGGGACCCCACAATGGCCTTACTGGGACCCCACAATGGCCTTACTGGGACCCCACAATGGCCTTACTGGGAACCCCACAACTACCTTACTGGGTTTTCTACACTGGCCTTACTGGGAACCCCATAATGACCTTACTGGTCCCCCAGTGGCCCTACTGGTCCCCCACTTACCGGTGACTGGGAAGGCGTCAATGGGGCGATGCTGCAGCTGTCATGGGGTGTCCCCGGGGAGCCGGGCGGGGACGGCGTTGGGCACCGCTCGCTGTTGGCACCTGGGGACATGGACGGCTGAGTCCAGGTGACCCCAACCTCCCCCAAAGACCCTTCCCCAAGGAGAGACCACCCGGGACGTCCCGATGGAGACGGATCCGGGGTGGATATGGCATTGGAGGAGACAGAGCCACTGTGGGGACTTCAGGCATGGAGACGTGGAGATCATAAAATCATGGAATTGTGGGATGGTTGGTGTTGGGAAGGACCCTAAAGATGATCCATGGGCAGAGACACCTTCCACTATCCCAGGTTGCTCCAACATGGCCTGGGACACTTCCAGGGATGGGGAAGCTGCTCCAGGCCAGCAGCTGGAAGGTTTGGATTCAGAGGGAATGGGGGGAAACTTGGAAAGAGGGAAAGGAAGTGTCTGTGGTTCAAATCCTCGGAGACCCAGAGAGGGGAAGCGGGTCCAGCTCGGACCCTGGGCTGAATTCCAGAACATCCCGGTTTTCTGGAGACCCTGGAAATTCCTGTGTGAGCCTGTGGTGACCCCAAAATCTGGGGGTGGGGACCTCAGGGATGGCACAGCGGATTTTCCCTCCTCCTCTTCCTCTTCCTGGAGCCACCAGCCATCCTTGTCCCTTCCAGCAGCATAATTCCAGCCCCAGGGACCCCCGAAGATCCCAGAATTGGGATGGGATGAGCCCCAGAGTCCCCCGCACCCCACACCAGGGACACGAGGCTGTCCCACCTACACTGCCCCGGGCACCTGTCTCCAATTAGCAGCCAGCATTAATTAATCACCACCCACAAAAGAGCCAAAAGAGCTGGACCGGCTCCAGCTGGAAGGGCACGGCCGGGAAGGGGCTGGGGGAGTCAATGGAGCAACTTTCCCAAGGGATTGGGATGGGGTAAAGTGTTGGGAATGGGATCTGAGGTCCAGGCGGTGATACTGGGGAGGTGAAGGGACTGTCGGCCCCAAGACCTCGATTTGGGATTGCTGATCCAGCCGGGATCCTGCCGGGATCGGGGCCATGGGAGCAGGGATGACCAGCGCCCGCCCCCAGCCAGGCTCTGGAGAGATTTGGGAACAGAGGAGGCTCCTCCAGGAAGAGCAAAACTCCATCTCCCCTTCGCCAGTGTCCAGACAAACCCACCCCGTTTGCACTGGGACACCCTCTGGAAGCTCAGGAGCCCCAGGGAGTGCTCCAGGAATGCTCTGGGACCCCCCCAACAACAGCAGCAGCCACGGGATTGGGATGGGGCTGATCCCGACTTTCCGTGTCCGGGGAAGAGCCGAGGCACTGCCACATCGTGGAGTTGGGGACAGCGATTGCCACGTGTCCCCCCCAGAGCCGTGCTGGTGACATGTCTGCTGTCCCCAACACCTGCTCCATAAGTGCCTTTCCCTGTATCCCTGTCTGTCCCATAAATATTTGATCCCAGACAAACGGGAATGGTCTCTCCGCCGCCTCCACGTACGACAGAGCTGGGGGGACCGGTGAACCCCCCAGGGGGCTCTGGAGAGCCTTGGACATGAAACCCCATTCCTGCGGATAAGGGTCGGGATCGGGTTGGGGGGGTGGTTAATTCCTGCTGTGGCCTCCGTACTCCTAGGTTTGGGATGGCAGGATTGAGTTTGGGATCGAGGACTCAGATTTGGCATGTCTGGATTGAGTTTGGGACGGAAGGATCAGGTTTGGAATGGCAGGATCGGGTTTGGGATGGCGGGATTGGGTTTGGGATGGCGGGATCAGGTTTGGGATGGCGGGATTGGGTTTGGGATGGCAGGATCGGGTTTGGGATGGCGGGATTGGGTTTGGGATGGCGGGATCGGGTTTGGAATGGCAGGATCAGGTTTGGGATGGCAGGATTGGGTTTGGGATGGCAGGATTGGTTTTGGGATGGTGGGATCAGGTTTGGGATGGCAGGATCGGGTTTGGGATGGCAGGATCGGGTTTGGAATGGCGGGATCGGGTTTGGGATGGCAGGATCGGGTTTGGGATGGCGGGATCGGGTTTCCTCCCACACCTGGTTCTGGTTACCCTGGCGTGGGAGCTGTGGAGGGGACACAGAAGGGGAACAGCGAGGGACCCCGACACAGAACGATCTTCTGGGGGGGCTCAGGGGACACGTGAGCCAGTGCCACCCCCCGGGACATCCTTACCCATCCGCAGGCTCTGCATCCCGGGCTCCAGGAGCATCGCCATGGCCTGAAAAAGAAAGGGACAAAATCCATCCCTGTGTCCCCTCGGAGGCGTGGGGTGGCCACGGTGTCCCCTCAGTGTGATCCCAGCCTTGATCCCCCCCAAAAATGCACCGGGGACGGGGCTGGGATCTGTAGGATTGGCAGGAGGGGATCCCAAATCCCAGCTCACAATGGGGTGAGGGAGCGGCTGTCGCGGTTTGGGGCACACGCGATTGTCACCGGCGGGGGGTCACCGGCTGTCACAGCCACTGTGGGGACAGGGGCCCGCGTTCCTGTCACTGGGAAGATCTGTGGGATACGGATGTGTGGGATACGGATCTGTGGGATACAGACATGTGGGAATCGCTGTTCCTGCACATTTTTACCCTCAGCCAAAGCCCTTTTTTGGGGTCTCATTTAGGGAAAATCCCAATTTATATTCCTGATGGAAGCACGGTGGCCAAAGGGATCCCAGACCCAGCCTGGACCAGCTCCAAATTTTCTTCCCAGGATAACACCCCAGTTCCTGGCTCCCTTCCCGAGGCTGCGGCATCCCGGCACCTCCGAGTCCCCCAGGCCGTGCCGGCCGCTCTCATCCCACAAATCCAGCGGCTCGGGATAGAGCTGAGCTCATCGGGAGAGGCCTCGCCGTGAGCCAAACCCACCCACACACTGCCGGCCCCCACAGCTTTCCCTGTTCCCGAAAAAAAACCCTTTAGGATACAAACGGCAGGTGGGAACACTTTCCCTGGAATGGGGGTGTCCAGCTCCGGCCACCCCGGAGCTGTGGGTGGGGGTTGAGGTGCTGGTGGCCCTGGGGTGACGCAGAGGGGGGGTCCTGGCAGGTTAGAGGTGGTCCAGGGGCTTTTCCACCAAAATGGGGCTTTCCAGGAGGTTTTCCTGCGGGGAAACGCTCCAGACATCAGCTCCCAACTGTGGGATTTGTGTCTTTTCCAGCAAAAACGCTGCCTGGGGCTCAGGCTGTGGTTTTGAGATGTGCAGAGATGTCCCCAATGTCCCCAACCCCGCAGTCTGATCTCCCACATCCCGCGGATGGATGGATCCAGAGGGACACACCAGCCCTCGGTGACTCCGTGGATTCATTCCCTGTCCCTCCATGGCCATGGGAGGTGTCCAGGGGGTCACTCCGGGGTCTGTGCTGACCCTCAGGCTCCAAGTGGCCAAAATCCTCCTTCTTCAGAGCTGGCAGGGGGTGGCCAATAGCCACCTTCGTCCCCAAGGTGCCAACCCCCTGCTGAGGTCCCTGCAAGGAGGGTGGGTGGCCTCAACCCCCCAAGGTGTCCCCCAGTCACCCAGGGGACACAACACCAAGTCCCCAACTCCGGGGGTCCCTTCCAGGGCAGGATCCCGGTGGCTCTGGGGCTCCCTCCAGCAGGAGCGGCGATTTTGAGGACTTTCCACCATTTCCTCCCCTGCGGGGGCTCACGGAAACGGGGAAAGGAAACAAAGTTTGGGACGGGATCAGGCTGGAGGAGCCAGGAGCGACAGCGGGGCTGTGGCATGGCCGAGAGTGGCACGGGGACACCGGCTTGGCCTGGCACGGTGACCCCACAGCTCGGGTTGTCCCCACAACTCGAGATGTCCCCACGGGACACCCGGGGTGCTCAGGGCAGCTGTGGGGCTCCGATCCAGATGTTGCGGGGACAGAAGGAGCTCTTTTGTCCCCACATCCCCCCTGTGCCAGGGCTGAGCACGGCTGTGGGGTTGGGGACACCCCAAATCTTCCGGAGAAGCTGTTGGGGTTCCCTGGAGCCCTTTCCCTGTCCCCTCAGCCATGGCTGGGACACGGAAGCCACCCAGGGGTGTCCCCGGCACAGCCCCTGCACAGTGCTGGCACATTGTGGCACTGTCCCTGGTGGTGTCCCCGATGGTGACAGCGGTGTCCCCCAGGACAGGACGCACGGGGGCAGTGCCAGAGCGTCCATCCCCACTCCCCCCCGCGCCCACGGCCCCCCATTCCCACTGGGAAGAGCCCTCGCACTCCTGGCACCGCCCCCCCACCCCCCCCCTTAAGTGTCCCCAAACCGGGTAGAGACCCCCGGGGCGGTGCCACCCTCACCTGGGCCAGGGCTGACCCCCACTTCCCCACGCTCTGCTGTCCCCCAGCTGTCCCCAACCCCCCGGCCACTCACCGCTGGGGGGGGGGGGACACAGGTTGGGGACCCCTCGGTGCAGCCCCCGCTTTGCCACTCGGGCTGTGCCCGCCGGGGTGGTGCCCGCGGCTCTGTCCCCGCGGCTCTGTCCCCGCGGCTCTGTCCCCGTCCTGTCCGCGGCTCTGTCCCCGTCGGGGCCCCGCGCAGTCCCCCGCGCTCCGGCTTCCTCCCACTCCCTGTCCCGGCCCAGGCAGCGCCTCAAATTGCAATTCCAGCTGCAGATGTGGGAGCGGGAGCAGCGGGAGGAGGAGGAGGAGGAGGAGGAGGAGGCAGGGCCAGCCCCGGCCCCGCCGGCAGCGGAACCTCCGCTCCCCGCCCGGCCACGGCCACCGAGGGGGGACAAGGGTCCCAAAGCGGCCGGGATGGGGGACACGCCACCCCCACACCCCCCAGCTCCGCCAGTGTCACCCTGAATTTGTCCCAATCTCTGCCGGGTTTGTCACTGCGCGCCCCGGGTGACATCTGTCCCCACAACCAGCCCCCATCCCGGCTCCAGAGCCCGGGATTATCCTGGGATTCTCCTCCCCAGGGTCGTTCTCGTTCCCAGAGGGGGCTCCTGGACCGGATTGTGCCAGGAAGCAGAGCCCGGGGGTCCCGGGAGGGGGATCAGAGCCGAGGATCCTAGATTTGGGATCAGAGCTGGGAGATCCCGAGGGTGGGAGCAGAGCTGGGGGGTCCCGGGAATGGGATCAGAGCCGGAGATCCCAGATTTGGGATCAGAGCGGGGAGATCCCGAGGGTGGGAGCAGAGCCGGGGAGTCCTGGGAGTGGGGTCAGAGCCCAGGATCCCAGATTTGGGATCAGAGCGGGGAGATCCCGAGGGTGGGAGCAGAGCTCGGGGGGTCCTGGGAGTGGGGTCAGATCTGGGAGACCTCAAGGGAGGGAGGCAGAAAAAGGGTCCATCCCGCCATTCCCAAAAATAATGGGAAGGAACCACCTGTGGGGGCCTCAAAAGCACGGGCAGAATATTGGGATCGTTCCGATAATCGAGGAATTTGGGATCATTGGGATCACTGAGTTGAAGTAGTTGGGACCGCTGAGATAATTGGGATGGTTGAGAAAATTGGGATCATTTGGATCATTGGGGTTGTTGAGATAATTGGGATAATTTATTCATTAGGATTACTGAGATAATTGGGGTCGTCGGGATCATTGACAACACTGGGATCAGTGAGACCCCTTGGAACACCGGGAAAATTGGGATAATTTGAACCGCTGAGATTGCCGGGATCATTTGGATCATTGGGGTCACTGAGATCATTGGGATCACTGGGATCAAGCCCCTGGGATCATTGGGATCAAGGTCAGGAAGCCCCTGGCCGGGAATGCCATGGCCTGGAGCAGGACGTGCCCCTGTGCCCAAGGGGGTGACACTGGCGGGGGACACTGGGGAGGGGACAAAGGGTCACCTCCTGGGCCAGGGGACATCCAAATCCCGCAGGGGACAGGAGGGGGATGTCAGAGCAGCATTTGGGATTATACTGGGGCTGTACTGGGAATTTTGGGGGTACAGGTGACCGGGGGGTGTCCCAGCCCCCCCCCCCCCCAGCCCTGCCTGGCACCGCTGCCCGGAGCCAGGGAAGGTTCTGGAGGGGGGGGACAGGGACAAGAGCGGGGGCTCCGCCCGTGTTTGCGTCCCTGGCGCCCCGACAGGGATGAGGTAGCGCTTTCCGGGAATTGAGGCCCGGCCCATGGAAATGCCGCCGGGACAGGAAACCCGGGACGAGGACGGAGAACCGGGGCTGGAAGCGAGACCAGAGCCCAGGCCGGACCCGCAGCCGGTGGGGACAGCAGTGTCCCCCACCAGCACCCCGGGGTAGCATCGCGTCCCCAACCCGGGAGCTGGGGACAGGATCTGGGGACAGGATCTGGGCAGTCCATCCCCTCCTGCCCAGTGCTCCCAGTTTGCTCCTTCCCAGCCTTTCTGCGGCCAAACTGGGCCTTCCTGGGCCGGGATCTGCAGCGGGATAATGGGAATCTTCATCATCATCATCATCACCCCCTCCCAGATGTCCCACACGGAGCTGACAGATCGGGATGGACAAACGGGTGTAAATTGGGACAAAGGACATTGTCCCCACCACAGCGAGGTGACCTCAGTGCCGAGGGGACCCCGCGGGGAGGGGGTGCAGCCCTCCCACCCCCGTCTCCCGGCCCTGCCGGCGCTGCGGGAGCAGGGATGGATCCCACCCAGCCTGGGAAGGGCTGGATCGCTTCCTTCCCACTGCCCCGCCAAGGGCAGGGCGGCCACGGGGCCGCGGTGCCAGCGGGGGGGACGCAGTGCCACCCGAATTCCCACATTCCCGGTGTCCAAAGGCTGCGATTCCCACATTCCCGGTGTCCATCCGGGCTCCAAGCGAGGTCCCCTCCCCACCTCAGCGCTGTCCCCGGGGAGGGGGGGGGATTTTGGGGTTGGAAAACCCCGGCAACCCCCGGAAATCCCCCGCGCACGGGCCTCAGTTTCCCCTCTTGCACACACACGTGTTCTTGCACACATGGGAGCAGGCAGGCGCTGGTGCACACTCCAGCCATCCCCTTGCACACCCACAGGAATCCTCTCGCACGCACACGTGAACTCAGCTCCCCGCGCCTCTGCACACACACACGCGTGCTGTTCACGCCCTTGCACGCACACGCGTGCACGTCATGGCTCTCACTCGTGTTCTTCCACTCGCGTGCAGCCCTCCTTGCACACCCACGCGCGCACCCACAGCATTTGCACGCGCGAACCCGCGCGCACACCCCCAAATCCGCGCACAACACCGGCGCTCACACACGCCCCGTGTGCGCGCACACCACGTGCGCGCCCCCGTGTTCACACGCACCCGCCCGCACGCCCCGTTTGCACACCCACACACACGGGCACGCACACCCACAACGCGCTCGCACCCCGCGTACGCGCACACGCATCCACACGCATTTGCACGCTCGCACCGCTGGCACGCCCCGTGGGCACACCCAAGTGCACGCGCACACGCACACACACGTGCTCACCCACCCTTCCCCTCACGGTGCCCCCTTGTCCCCTCCCCTGGTGCCCCTGGCCGTGCCATGGTGACCCCCAGCCTCCCCTTGTCCCCTCCCCTGGTGCCCCTGGCCGTGCCATGGTGACCCCCAGCCTCCCCTTGTCCCCTCCCCTGGTACCCCTGGCCGTGCCATGGTGACCCCCAGCCTCCCCTTGTCCCCTCCCCTGGTACCCCTGGCCGTGCCATGGTGACCCCCAGCCTCCCCTTGTCCCCTCCCCTGGTGCCCCTGGCCGTGCCATGGTGACCCCCAGCCTCCCCTTGTCCCCTCCCCTGGTGCCCCTGGCCGTGCCATGGTGTCCCCCAGCCTCCCCTTGTCCCCTCCCCCGGTGCCCCTGGCCGTGCCATGGTATCCCCCAGCCTCCCCTTGTCCCCTCCCCTGGTGCCCCTGGCCGTGCCATGGTGTCCCCCAGCCTCCCCTTGTCCCCTCCCCCGGTGCCCCTGGCCGTGCCATGGTGTCCCCCAGCCTCCCCTTGTCCCCTCCCCCGGTGCCCCTGGCCGTGCCATGGTGTCCCCCAGCCTCCCCTTGTCCCCTCCCCTGGTACCCCTGGCCGTGCCATGGTGTCCCCCAGCCTCCCCTTGTCCCCTCCCCTGGTGCCCCTGGCCGGGCCATGGTGTCCCCAGCCTCCCCTTGTCCCCTCCCCTGGTGCCCCTGGCCGTGCCATGGTGTCCCCCAGCCTCCCCTTGTCCCCTCCCCTGGTGCCCCTGGCCGTGCCATGGTGTCCCCCAGCCTCCCCTTGTCCCGTCCCCTGGTGCCCCTGGCCGTGCCATGGTGACCCCCAGCCTTCCCTGAGGAAGAGGAGGGCGAGGAGGAGGCAGCTGCAAACCATTACCGAGAGGAGGGGGCGGCTCCGGGGGTCTCGCCGGGCTCCCCCCGCTCCAGAGGCTCTTCCCGGCCCCGGGTCAGGCGGAGTTCTCCGGGAAAGGAAAACAAACCGTGAGGGGCACAGAACGGGGGGGCTGCGGCAGCGCTGCCTCTGGGCGGTCCCCAAAAGGGGGGCTGGGGTCTCCAGTGCCCCCTCCCCGTGCCCGGCTGTGCCCAGATGTATCCTGGTGGCCACCTCTCTGCAGTGACAGTCGCCACCCTGCTGGTCTTGAGTCACCAAAGCCACCCCTGGGGTCTGTGCTGGGACCCCACCCCAGAGCCCCTTCCCTCCACAAGGAGCTGGGATTTGGGAATGAAGGAGCAGGGACAGTTTGGAATGGGGGTTGCAGCCTGGAGAGGATTTTCCACAGGGATTTTGGCCACCCCTTGTGGGAGGTTAAATCCAGAAATTCCTGTCCTGGAGAAGAGGGAGGGAAAAGTGGCTCCCAGCCTGTCTGGGATCTGTCTGGGACATGGCATTGTCACCCCACTGCAGCATTCCCACTTCCCACATGTCCCACTCCCCAGTATCCTGAGGGTTCCCTGCCCCCCTGCTCCTCCCACCCTCTGGAGCACCCCAAATTCAGGGATCTCTCCTGGCTGGATGAGGCCAGAGAGACTTGGGAAGCTGGGAATTCCCTGGTTTCCCACAGCCGCCCTGGCATGGGCATCTTAGGGAGGAAAATTGAGGATTTGGGAGAAAAACAGCTCTTCCCACTCTCCTGCATCCCTGCGGCAGGAAAAGGGAGGGCTCCCGCCGCCTCCAGCTGCCAGAACTGATGGTTCAGGTCCTGAAAAGCGTGAAAAGTGCAAAAACGAGGAGCAAAATGCAAAACGATGTCGCAAAGCGGGAACACAGATTGGGAACACGGATCCGGCGCGGATCAGCCACCACAATTCCCACGTTCCCAGCGGTGCTGGAATTGAGAGTGGTGTCGGGGACATCGATGTGACAGCGGCCATCCCTGAGTGCTGTTAAACATGTCCTGCACTTTGGGATCCTCTTCCCTGTCCCAGGAATGTTCGGGAAGGGTTGGGAGCGAGCAGGAGCATCCTGGACCCCTTCCAGCAGCCAAAGATTTCCGATGTTTCATCTCCAAGCGCTGAGAGGGGTTTGGGAGGGAAAAATGTCCCCATGTCCCACTTGCTGACAACCCTGGGGTGTCCCCCTGGAGCTGGACACCCCTCAGGGAACACCGGGATGGGGGAGGATGCCTCAACCATTCCCAGCGAAGCCGCTTTCCCTGAACTCCCCCGCAAGCGCCGGGAGTTCCAAGCCGCGGTTTTCCTGCCAGCAGTTTTGGCAGGAATGGCTTTTTCCTGCCCAACTGGGATGTTTCCAACCCCAAGCTGCTGTTGTTGTTCCTCACCAAACCTCCCGCGGATGGGAAAGGCCCTTTCTCATCCCACGCTCCATCCCTCGGCCTCTGGAATCGCCACACCGGGATCTGCTGGCACCCAGGGCTTCATCCCAAGGATCCCAAGCAGCTCCTGGGGGTCTGGTGGGTGGGAAAAATGGACACAGCCACAATCTCAAGGGCAATGAGTCCTTGGGTCTGTGGGATGATTTTTCACTGGGAAAATCCCATCCCGGCATCACCTCAGATGGGAGTGAGGGGGAATTTTGGTGGTGCCAGGCAGCTCCAGAGGCTGGGAAAGGCCCCCTGGAGCTGGAGGAGTTGGGAGTTGAGGGTTTGATCCCTCAGGATTGGGGCCGGGATGGAACAAGGGCAGCTTCGCATCCCTGTGCTCCAACATTCCATGGCCTGTGGGATGCTGCAGTGGTTGGAATCCCCACATTCCAGATCCAGGTCTCATCCCGGAGCTGGGAAAAGCTGGATCCTGCCTGTGGGGATGGAGTGAGGGCATATCCGACCCCAGGCCTCAGAGCACAACATTCCCAAGTGCCTTTGTCACCCAGCACGGGACCCGGAGGGTGTTTGGAGCTCCTGGAATGCTCCTCGGGATGCCCTTGGAGCAGCCCCGCTGCTGTGGGATGGTGCTGCTGACGGAGCCACACCGGGAAAAATGGAGCATTATCCCATGGGAAGCTGGGAATGTCGTGGCTCGAGGTACGGAAGGATGGAGCATCATCCCGAGGGAGATTGGGAATGTCGTGGCTCCGGGTCTGGGAAGTTGGAACATCATTCCAAGCTAGGATGGGAATGTCATGGCTCCAGGTTTTGGAGGATGGAGCATGATCCCAAGGAAGTACAGGGACATCATGGTCCCGGGTTTGGGAGATTGGAGCATCATCCCTTGCCAGGATGGGAATTTTGTGGCTCCAAGGGGGGGATGGATGGAGCATCATCCTGAGGGAGTTGTCCTGGATCCAGGTCTGGGACGATGGAACATCATCCCAAGTCAGGATGGGGACATTGTGTCATTGGATTTGGGGAGATGGAGCATCATCCCAAGGAAGTACACGGACATCATGGCTCCAGGTCTGGGACAATGGAACATCATCCTGAGGGAAGTGGGAATGTCGTGGTTCCAGGGGCAGGACAATGAAGCATCATCCCAAGCCAGAATGGGGACGCTGTGGCTCTGGATGTGGGAGGATGGAGCATCATCCCGAGGGAGGTGGGAATGTCATGGTTCCAGGGTTGGGAAGATGGAGCATCATCCTGAGGAAGGATGGAGTTGTCCTGAATCCAGGTCTGGGACGATGGAACATCATCCCAAGGAAGTACACGGACATCATGGCTCCAGGTCTGGGAGGTTGGAGCGTCATCCTGAGGGAGGTGGGAATGTCGTGGTTCCAGGGTTGGGAGGATGGAGCATCATCCCGAGGGAGGTGGGAATGTTGTGGCTCTGGGTGTGGAAGGATGGAGCATCATCTCAAGGGAGGTTGGGAATGTTGTGGCTTCAGGACTGGGAAGATGGAGCATCATCCTGAGGAAGGATGGAGTTGTCCTGGATCCAGGTCTGGGATGATGGAACGTCATCCCAAGTCAGGATGGGGACATTGTGTCATTGGATTTGGGGGGATGGAGCATCATCCCAAGGAAGTACACGGATATCGTGGCTCCAGGTCTGGGAGGTTGGAGCATCATCCTGAGGGAAGTGGGAATGTCGTGTTTCCAGGGTTGGGAAGATGGAGCATCACCCTGAGGAAGGATGGAGTTGTCCTGGATCCAGGTCTGGGATGACGGAACATCATCCCAAACCAGCATGGGGACATTGTCTGTGGATGTGGGAGGACGGAGAATCTTCCTGAGAAAGGATGGGAATGTCGTAGCTCCAGGGGTGGGAGGTTGGAACCTCATCCCAAGCCAGGATGGGACTGTCCTGGTTCCAGGTTTGGGAGACTGGAGCATCACCCCTTTCCAGGATGGGAATTTTGTGGCTCCAGGGGTGGAAGGATGGAGCAGCATCCCAAGGGAGGTGGAAATGTCATGGCTCCAGGTCTGGGAAGTTGGAAGATCATCCCAAGCCAGGACAGGGCTGTCACCGACTGGATTTGGAATCCCCTCATGGACAGGGACCATGCAGACACTGTTTGGGAAAAGCAAACCCTAGGATTTTGGATTTGGAGCGATGCCACCGATCCCCTGCAGTCCCCAGGGTGTCCCTGCCTGGCCTCGGCACTGCGGCGGATTTAGGGAACCGGGAATTAGCACAGCAGGAGCGGGGCCATGTCAGATCCCATTACTTCGGACCATCATCGCTCCTGGTGTCGCAGGAATAATTCACATCCCGTTCCTCCTCCGGGAGCCTGGCTCACTCCGGAGCTAATGAGGCGTTTGGGATCAGTGACTCGAGACTGCTCCATCCCAGCGTTCCCGAAATGTAAAAGTCAGGTTTGTGCATTAGGAATCGATTTTCCACTCGGAAGCTCGCACACACGGGAATGGGCAAGTCTTCGGGATGAGCAGATTCCAACCCAAAATGTTTCCTTGGAGCCGGGCACCAGCTCAACCTAAAATTCCTGCTGGAATGAGCCCAGGAACTGGGGTGGTGATTGGGAGTAGGGATTTGAAAGATCCCAAACATCCTCAGGGTGGGATTTGGAGCTGGGGGCTTGTGGAGTCCTGGATTTTGAGGGTCCCAAACATCCCCAGGGTGGGAATTCGAGCTGGGACCTCCTGAATCCCTGGATTTTGAGGGTCCCAAACACCCCTAGGGTAGAATTTGGAGCTGGGGGTTGTGAGTCCCTGGATTTCAAAGATCCCAAACATCCCCAGGATAGAAATTGGAGCTCAGAGCTCAGTAACCCCTGGATTTGAAAGATCCCAAAGAGCCCCAGGATGGAAATTGGAGCTGGGGGCTCAGTAACCCCTGGATTTTGAGGGTCCCAAACACACCCAGGGCGCAAATTGGAGCTGGGGGTTTGGGAATCCCTGGATTTGAAAAGATCCCAAACACTCCCGGGGGTGGAATTTGGAGCTGTGGGCTCATGAATCCCTGGATTTGAGAGTTCACAAACACTCCCAGGGGAAAGCAGGAGGAGACAGGGGGAACTGGGAGAACTGGGAGGACTGGGAAGGATTGGGGGCAAGCCGGGGAGGGCAGAAACCGCAAGGACCGGGGGGAACTGGGAGTACTGAGGGAGAAGGAATTGGACAGAGCTGAGGAGAGCTGGGAGACCCAGCCGGAGATGGGGTAACTGGGAGGACTGGGAGGGGATTGAAGGGACTTGGGTCAGCCAGAGGAGCCGGGAGGAGCTGGAGGAGTCCAGCGGGATCCGGGAGGAGCCGAGGGGAGCCGGGAGCCGCCCAACCTCACCGGGGGCCTCATTCCCAGCCCGGTGCCAAAGCAAACATTTCCCTGGCGCTGCCTGGAGCCGCGTTCCCAGGCCTGGGTGACCCTTGGCCGTGGGGACGGGGAGGGCAGGGAGGGGACAGCGCGGGGGTGGCGCGGCTGGAAAGGGAGGATTCCGTACCTGCCACCCCCGCCTCGGAACCCCCGTGCGTTCCAGCCGCAGGGAATCCAGATGTGCGCGGTCTGTGCTCAGGGCAGGGCGTCCCCAACATCTGTCCCGGGAATGGGGAAGCCGGGAATATCCCGCTGTCCCCGGATTGTCCCAGCAGCCGGTATTCCCAAGTTTTCCCCTCGGTTTGGCGCACACCCCCCGCCTCCGCCAGCTGGGACAGCGCTTCCCAGTTCTCCCAGCCAAAGAAAACCAGTTTGTGTTGACTCAGGTGCCAGCGCAGGGACGGTGACGCCCTGGTGGCGGTGTCACCGCGGTGTCCCCGCCGAGCCGGAATTTATTTGGTTTGTCCTTTTCCTTCAACTTTTCACGCCAGGAAAGGGAAGGGGGGAATGCGGGAGGGGCTGGAGGGAGATCGGCCCCATCCCACAGCGCTGCCTCCTCTTCCTCTCGCTCCCTCCTTGGGAAAGGGAAAGGAGGAATTTGCCTGGGAATATGGAATTTTCCCCTGGATTTAGGGTCCCTGGCACAGGCCGCACCCCCGACAGGACGGGTGATTTATTCCCACTCTTCCCATCCGTGTTTTCCTCTCCCTGCTCGCAGCCCACACCCGAATTCCCGGTTATCTCTCCGGCTCGCCGCCCATCCCGCATTCCTCCTGGGCATGGAATGAGCCGCGTCCCACAGCTCCCGCTGGACTCCGCTCCACCCGTCCTGGGAATGGGAGCGGGAGACGCGGAGTGCCCCGAGCCACGGCGGGGACCCCAAATGGGGTAAAGGGAGGGCTTTGTCCCGGGAAAATGCTGGTCCCGGGAAAATGCTGATCCCAGGAAGATGCTGATCCCGGGAAGATGCTGATCCCAGGAAGATGCTGGTGCCAGGAAGGTTCTCATTCCCAGAAGGATCCTGGCCCCCAGGAGGGTTCTCATTCCCAAGAAGGTTCACATTCCCAAATGGATGCTGATCCCCGGGAAGATGATGGACTCCAGGAAGATGCTGATCCCCAAATGGGTCCGGGTCCCCAGGAAGACACTCATTCCCAGATGGAACCTGGTCCCCAGGAAAGTTCTCATTCCCAGGAAGGTTCTCATTCCCAGAAGGATCCCAATCCTCAAGAAGGTTCTCATTCCCAGGAGGATGCTGGTCGCCAGGAAGGTTCTCATTCCCAAATGGATGCTGATCCCCAGGAAGATGATGGACTTCCCCCAGGAAGACGCCGATCCCCAAGTGTGTCCGGGTCCCCAGGAAGACACTCGTTCCCAGGAGGATGATCATTCCGAGAAGGAACCTGGTCCCCAGGAAGGTTCTCATTCCCAGGAAGGTTCTCATTCCCAGAAGGATCCCGGTCCCCAGGAAGGTTCTCATTCCCAGAAGGATCCCAGTCCTCAAGAAGGTTCTCATTCCCAGGAGGATGCTGGTCCCCAGGAAGGTTCTCATTCCCAAATGGATGCTGATCCCCAGGAAGATGATGGACTTCCCCCAGGAAGACGCCGATCCCCAAGTGTGTCCGGGTCCCCAGGAAGACACTCGTTCCCAGGAGGATGATCATTCCGAGAAGGAACCTGGTCCCCAGGAAGGTTCTCATTCCCAGGAAGGTTCTCATTCCCAGAAGGATCCCGGTCCCCAGGAAGGTTCTCATTCCCAGAAGGATCCCAATCCTCAAGAAGGTTCTCATTCCCAGGAGGATGCTGGTCCCCAGGAAGGTTCTCATTCCCAAATGGATGCTGATCCCCAGGAAGATGATGGACTTCCCCCAGGAAGACGCCGATCCCCAAGTGTGTCCGGGTCCCCAGGAAGACACTCGTTCCCAGGAGGATGATCATTCCCAGGAGGATCCTGGTCCCCAGGAAGGTTCTTATTCCCAGATGGAACCTGGTCCCCAGGAAGGTTCTCATTCCCAGGAGGATGCTGCTCCCCAGGACAATGTTGGACCCCAGGAAGATGCTCATTCCCAGGAGAATGCCCATTCCCAGAAGGATCCTGGTCCCCAGCAAGATGTCCATTCCCAGCAGGATGCCCATTCCCAGCAGGATGCCCATTCCCAGCAGGAAGCCGATCCCCAGGCTATGGCACAGCCACCCCTCCCTCCCTGGAGAATCCCATGGGTTTTTCCATCCTTTTGCACCCTTTCCCTGATTTCCCTCATTTCCCTCATTTCCCTCATTTCCCTCATTTCCCTCATTTCCCATTCATTTCACTTCCCGGAAAGGTTCCCTTTTCCACCTCATCCCACCCTTGGGCTGTGCCTGGGCCTGGAAAGAGGAACTGCACAGGGACGTGCCCCAGACGCTGCCCACGCACGGCCCAGAGCCGGAGCGCTCCGGAAGCTCCCGGGCTTCCGTGGAGCTGGGAGAGCTGGGACAACACGGGCTGGCAACCCTGGCACGGGATGAGGTTCCAGAGGCTCCTGGATGCCCTGGAAAAGGGTGCAGGTATCCAAGGAAAGGGATTGGGATGGGCCTTGCTCCTCCTGGATCCCGCTGTTGCCCGCCACGGGAATGCCGGCAGAGTCCTGGTAGATCCAGGAGTCCCATCTGGAGCTGGCAGGGTGGGCAACCCCCAGCCCCCGGCCATGCCAGGGCACCGGGGGCACGACGCTGCTCTATGGGAAGCAGGAGGGAAGTGGAGGATCTGGAAGTGGGGGCAGAGCAGCGGCCGGAGCTGGGTCAGACTGCCCTGGCATTTCCTGCTCAGGGCTGGGCGGCTGCTCCGGGTGGGCACGGCCCTGGCATGGATCACATGGAGCTTTCCTCGTGCCAGGGCAGTGCATGGTGCTCCTGGCACAGGGTTGGCACAGATCCCAGTTCCGAGAGCCCACCAGGACTGGCACAGCTCCCAGATCCTAGGACTGACGCAGCTTCAATTCCAAGATCCCACCAGGATTGGCACCACCCCCACACCAGCAACGCACCAGGACTGGCACAGCTCCCATTTCCAAGAGCCTGCTGGGACTGGCACAGTCCCCAACTCCAAGAAGCCACAGGCCTGGCACAGCCCCCCATTCCATGGTCCCACCAGGCCTGGCACAGCTCCCAAATCCAAGAGCCCAGCAGGACTGGCACAGCCCCCACACCAAGATCCCACCAGGATTGGCACAGGTCCCAAATCCAAAAGCACGCCGGGACTGGCACAACTTCCAGTTCCAAGAGTCCAGCGGGATTGGCACAACTCCCAAGTCCAAGAGTCCAGTGGGATTGGCACAGATCCCAAATCCAAGATCCTGTCAGGTCTGGCACAGCCCCCACACCGACAGCCCACTGGGATTGGCACAACTCCCAGTTCCAAAAGTCACCAGACCTGGCACATCTCCCAGCTCCAAGGGCCCACTGGGACTGGCACAACCCCCACACCAGCAACACACCAGGACTGGCACACCTCCCAGTTCCAAGAGCCCGCTGGGACTGGCACAGCCCCCACACCAGCAACGCACCAGGACTGGCACAGCTCCCATTTCCAAGAGCCCACCGGGACTGGCACAGTTCCCAACTCCAAGAAGCCACAGGCCTGGCCCAGCCCCCCATTCCATGGTCCCACCAGGACTGGCACAGCCCCCACACCAAGATCCCACTGGGACTGGCACAGGTCTCAAATCCAAAAGCACGCCAGGACTGGCACAACTCCCAGTTCCAAGAGTCCAGCGGGATTGGCACAACTCCCAAGTCCAAAAGTCCAGTGGGATTGGCACAGATCCCAAATCCAAGAGCCCATCAGGATTGGCACAGCCCCCACACCAGCAACGCACCAGGACTGGCACAGCTCCCATTTCCAAGAGCCTGCTGGGACTGGCACAGTTCCCAACTCCAAGAAGCCACAGGCCTGGCACAGCCCCCCATTCCATGGTCCCACAGGACTGGCACAGCTCCCAGTTCCAAAAGTAACCAGACCTGGCACAGCTCCCAAATCCAAGAGTCCACAGGGCTGGCACAGGCACCACTGACAGCCCACCAGGATTGGCACAGCTCCCATTTCCAAGAGCCCACCAGGGTTGGCACAACCCCCACACCAAGATCCCACCAGGACTGGCACAGCTCCCACAGCAACAGCCCATTAGGATTGGCACAGTTCCCAAATCCAAAACCCCACCTGGACTGGCACCACCCCCACACCAGCAACGCACCAGGACTGGCACAGCTCCCAGTTCCAAGATCCCACCGGGACTGGCACAATTCCCATCTCCAAGAAGTAACTGGGACTGGCACAGTTCCCACACCAAGATCCCACCAGGCCTGGCACGGATCCCAATTCCAGGACCCCACCAGGACTGGCACTGCTCCCAGTTTCAAGGTCCCACCGGGACTGGCACAGTTCCCATTTCCAAGAGCCCCCCAAGGACTGGCACAACTCCCAAATCCAAGATCCCACGGGCCTGGCATGGATCCCAATTCCAAGACCCCACCAGGACTGGCACAGCCCCCACACCAAGACCCCTCCCCAGCCCTGGCACAGCCCCACACCAGTAACCCCCCAGTGGGATCTGGGACCGATTCCCGGCGGGTGGCACAACCGGGGTGGGGGATGGGGCAGCAGGACCGTGGGCATCTCCCTGCTGACTCAGCATCCCGCCTGGCACAGCCCCAGAGGGGCCGGGGAGGGGCCGAGGTCCCACAGGGCACTTTCCCACAGTCCCAGGGCACAAGGTCGGGCATTGACCCTGAGCGGTCACCATGGGCCGGCTTCACCCGGTGCCACCAGTGCCACCAACCCCGGGTGCCCTTACTCCAGGGGGCAGAGGTTGGACCTGGGTCGTGCTCCAGGAGAGCTGGATCAGCCTCGGCATCCCCAGGGCTGAGGTGTCCAGCTGGGAATTCCTCTGAGAATTTCCTCTCCTGGCTTTGGGGACACCTCCCACCATCCCAGGTGGATCCAAACCCCAGTGTCCAGCCTGGCCTTGGACATTCCCAGGGATCCAGGGGCAGCCCCAGCTGCTCTGGCAATTCCATTCCCAGCAATTCCTTCCCAACATCCCAGCCCAAGCTCCCCTTTCCCACTGGGAAGCCATTCCCTGCCTCCTGGCCCTCCAGCCCTTGGCCCCAGTCCCTCTGCAGCTCTCCTGGAGCCCCTTTAGGCCCTGCAAGGGGCTCGCAGCTCTCCCTGGCTCCTTCCCTTCTCCAGGGCAACATTCCCAGCTCTCCTCGAGCCGAGGGGCTCCAGCCCTTGGAACATTCAGAATTCCCAGGACAACCAGGATCCATCTTGGTTACCTGGGAGGACAAACACCATCACTCCCAACATTCACCTTTTCCTCTTTTTTTCCCAGTTTATCCACTGATCATGGAGCCACACGATCCAGGATATCCCTGGGGTGTTTTGGGATCGGTTTTCCCGGCCGTGTCCCCCCAGTTGCCAGTGCAATCCCAGCTGAGGACAGAGCCGCCCTCGATTCCATCCAAGAGACAACAAAAACATTCCTGAATTATCAGCACAAATCCCAAACCGTTCCCACGGGGGACAAAACCAACCCTGCCCCAGCCCCGCCAGCAGGACCCTTAACCTGGAGATCTTGGAGTGCTCCAAACCCAGCCTGGCCCCAAAAACCCGGAATTAGAGAACGGCTGCCGCTGTCACCACTTCCCAAAATCAGGGCATGGACTCTGAAGAGGGAAGTGCTGCGGTTTGGGGCTCCTTATCTCCCACCCCCCGCTGATAAAAGGACGTCCCTGAGCCCTGGGACAGGCGGCTTCCTGATGTCACCGCTCCGGAGGTGGCACTGCCGGAGCCACTGCCGCTGCCAGGTAATGCCGTGGTTCCCTGGGGCTGGGAAAGGATGGGAATTCTGAGGGCAGAGAATGGGGTGGGATGAGGGCTCACGGAGGATCCCTTTGAGATGAGCTTCATCCATCTCCTACCAGGAGCCAGGGAAGTACCTGGAATTCCAGGGATCAGATCCAGGCTTGGAGGGGTTCATATGCACCCTTTATCCCGGGGAATGGTGTCCCACCATCCCGTGGTCCTCGTTTCTCTGGTTTTTGGGATGGGATGGAGCTGAAGGGTCCCACACTGGGAGTGTCCCCTCTCCCTGCTCCTTCCTGGGCCAACGGGCGGCTTTTAAACTGCAGGGATAGGTGGGACAGTGGGAAAAAATTCCTCCCTAGGAGGGTGGGGAGGCCCTGGGATGGAATTCCCAGAGCGGCTGTGGCTGCCCCTGGATCCCTGGCAGTGCCCAAGGCCAGGTTGGACACTGGGGCTTGGATCCACCTGGGATAGTGGGAGGTGTCCCTGCACGTGGAATTAGAGGAGCTTTAAGGTCCTTTCCCACCAAAACCATTCCATGATTCTGGAGCTGCTCAGGATCAGCCTGGGAGAGCTGGGAATGTTGCCCTGGAGAAGGGAAGGAGCCAGGGAGAGCTGCGAGCCCCTTGCAGGGCCTAAAGGGGCTCCAGGAGAGCTGCAGAGGGACTGGGGCCAAGGCCTGGAGGGCCAGGAGGCAGGGAATGGCTTCCCAGTGGGAAAGGGGAGCTTGGGCTGGGATGTTGGGAAGGAATTCCCAGCTGGGAGGGTGGGCAGGGGCTGGGCTGGAATTGCCAGAGCAGCTGGGGCTGCCCCTGGATCCCTGGCAGTGCCCAAGGCCAGGTTGGACACTGGGGCTTGGATCCACCTGGGATGGTGGGAGGTGTCCCTGCCCATGAGAATTCATGAGCTTTCAAACCCTCCCATCCCAACCCCTTCCTTAAATCCCATTTAGGGACACCAGGGATGCCTTCCCCTCCCCAGCTCGCTCCAAGCCCCATCCAGCCCCACACCAGGAGTGTTTTCCCAGAAATATTTACAACTCTTGGAATTCCAGGAGCAGCAGGGCCGCACCAGGGGCCACTGTTCCCCCCGGGGTCCCCATCCCAAGCGTCCCCATCCTGCCCTGAGGGTTCCCCAGGAATCGAAACCGAGAGAAATCCGGGAGAAGAAATGAAACTTGGCACCGGCACGGGTTGGGGGCTGGATCCCAGCGCTTCCTTCCGGCACCAATCCCGTGACAATTTGTGCCTTCACATCGTCCCCCCTCTGAGCATCGACACCCAGGGGCCATCCCAGCCATTCCCTGTGCTCGTAGTCTGGGAAAAACCCCAAGCAAAGCTCCTCGGAGTGGGAAATCCATCCCGAAATCCAAGGAGCAGTGAGGAAATTGGATACAGATGTGGGAAAAGGAGGTATCGGCGAAGGAGGGAATGCTGGAGAGGGAAAGGCCGGAGCAGGGGGCTGGGAGCAGCCTCGTTCCTCAGGGAGAGATCCAGGAGTTCTCGGAGAAGGATCTAAATCCATGGCAATCCGATCAGTGAATCCTGTGATATTGGGGAAAAAATCAGGGCAAAATGATTTGGGTTTATCACGGAATGATGGGTGGAGAGACTGGAAGGAATGTCAGGAGTTTGTGTGGAGCTGCAAAAAGCCATAAAACCTTTTAAATACTTCTCTTTTTGTATTTCCTCTTCTTTTCCTTTCCTTGGTTTCCTTTTCTTCTTTTTCTTTTTCTTTCTCTTTTTCTTTCTCCTTTTTTTCTTTTACTGTTTCTGTTTCTCTTTCTCTTTTTTCTTTTCTTTTCTCCTTCTCCTTTTTTCCTTTTATTTTCCTTTTCTTATTCCTTTTTTTTTCAGTTTGTTCTTTCTTTTTCTTTTCCTTTTTTCCTTTTTCTTTTTCCCCTTTCCCCTTTTCCCATCTCCCCTTTCTCCTTTTCCCTTTCCCCTTTCCCCTTTCCCCTTTCCCCTTTCCCTATTCCCCTTTTCCCTTTTCCCTTTCCCCTTTCCCCTTTCCCCTTTCCCCTTTTCCCATCTCCCCTTTCCCCTTTCCCTTTTCCCTTTCTCCTTTCCCCTTTCCCCTTTCCCCTTTTCCCATCTCCCCTTTCCCCTTTCCCTTTTCCCTTTCTCCTTTCCCCTTTCCCCTTTCCCCTTTCCCTTTTCCCTTTCTCCTTTCCCCTTTCCCCTTTCCCCTTTCCCCTTTTGCCTTTCGCCTTTCCCCTTCCCTTCTTTTCCTTTCCCTTCCCTTCCCCTCCCTTCCCTTTTGTTTTCCACCCTCTCCTGGGGACTCCTCTGATGCCAGCAGTGCTTCCAGCAGGATTTATCCCACAGGGATCCATCCCACCAACTCCTAGGCCCTCAGCCATCTCTCCTTGTCCCCAGGATCCCCTGTGCCAGCGTGACCCCGTGTCCCCCGTGTCCCCTGGCAGTGCCACCATGCGCCTGCCCTGCTGCCTCATGCTCCTGGCCAGCCTGGTCCCATCAGGTATGGGGACAATGACACCCTTGGGATTGTCCCCTGCAGGGCTGGAGGCAGGGGTTGGCCCCGGGATGGGTGGGAGTGAGAGCCGGACACGGTGCCCAAGGGATGGGCAGGAATTATGGGGATTCCCAGGCTGCTCCTGGCACAGCAGGTGTGGGATTTTCCAGCACATTCCACGATCCCACACGTGTCCCCTCCTCCTGGTGGGCAGGGATGGGGTGACAAGGGGACAGCCAGGCCACGGGAGCGAGGACAAGGAGCCAGGGTGAGGAAAGGGGGTGAGGAAATAAATTCGGGAGGCCAGGAGGTCACTTTCCCCCTTTTCCTTGTTATTTAGCCCCAAAAGACCCAGCTTTTCCTGCTTATCTCCCCCTTCTCCACCCCAAAACCTCCTCTTGGGGGGGTTTATCCCAAATCCCACCTTCCCTGTCGAGCAGAGGTGCCAGGTCCCCAACGTGTCCTGGGAGGAACTGGGGACACTTCCAGCTCCCTGATCCCGATTTTCCCTGGCACAGCCCTCAGCTCCTGGGGGGTCTCCTACCCCGAGTCCCTGCAGGCCGTCGGGGGGTCCTGCCTGGTTGTGCCCTGCACCTTCAGCTACCCCGCAGATGTGACAACCACCGATGGCATCGTGGCCATCTGGTACAAGGACTACGATGGTCAGAAGACCCTGGTGTTCCACTCCACCACCCCCCAGGATGTGGATGCTCATTTTAGGGGTCGTGCCCAGCTCCTGGGGGACCCCATGGCCCGGAATTGCACCCTGCTGCTGCAGGGGGTGACACCGGGTGACAGTGGCCCCTACAGGTTCCGCTTCGAGATCATCAACGGCGACCGCTGGTCGGCAGCGCGGGATGTGACACTGAGCATTTCGGGTGGGCGAAACACCGAGATTCCCAAAAAATTCCCTTCTTGCCCATTCCATGGGGCCATCCCAAACCTCTGCTCTCCATCCCAGAGGATCTGCAGCGTCCCAGTGTCACCAGCAGCGAGGAGCAGACCGAAGGACAAAGGTCCACCTTGGAGTGCTCCATACCCTACGTTTGTCCCTGGAGTGACATCGTCCTGCACTGGGAGGGCTACGACCCCCAGGTGTCCGAGGTGTCCGGCCGCTTCCAGCTGGACACCAGCGGGGTCAGCCAGCAGGTGAACCTGACCAGCACCTTTTCCTGGAAGGACCATTCCAAGAAGCTGCTCTGCGAGGTTTCCCACGGATCCAGGAAGGCGAGCACGGAGCTGGTGCTGCGGGTCAGGCGTACGTGGGGTGGGGACAGGGGACACCTCTGCCACGGCCACTGCGGCCAGGACCTCTTCCTGACACCCCCTCCTTCCTTTCAGCAATCCAAAGCATTTTCCTCCCTCCCTTCCCCGCTCCCTGGCCGTGCCTGTCCCTTAGGTGCCACCTCCTGTCACCCACCTCCCCTTTTCCCTGCCCCAAGGTGGTGGCAGCACCCTGTGCCCACCGTGTCCCTCTGCCCCATCCACAGACACCCCCAAGGACACCCAGGCATCGCTGAGCCCTTCCTCGGGGAACATCGGCGTGGGTGACACGGTGACCCTGAGCTGCGAGGTTGGCAGCAGCCACCCGCCGGTGGCGAGGTACCACTGGTACAAGGACGGGGTGGCCGTGGGCACCGAGCGGGTGCTGAGCCTGCGGGGGGTTCGCCGTGAGGACCACGGGCGGTACCACTGCGAGGCCCAGAACGCCCTCGGCACCGGGGTGTCGCCCGCTGTCACCGTCCGCGTGTTCTGTGAGTGCCACGCGAGCTTGGCCGGGGTGGGACATCGCTGAGGGTCCCACATTGGGGTGGCACGAGTGGGATGGAGGTGGCCGGTGCTGCTGGAGGTCAGGGAGTTGGGGTGTCTGTGTGTGAGGAGGGTGGTGGTGGTCCCGTGGTGTCCCTCATCTTTGTGATCCCAAAAAACACGGAGGGATTTGCAGCCTAGGACGGGGAGCAGAGCTGGGAAGGGAGATCGTGGAGATCCAGAGCCTTGGTGGGAAGGGACCTTGTGGATCATTCCCACCCCTGCCATGGGCAGGGACAATTTCTGCTATCCCAGGTGGCTCCAGGCCATGTCCAGCCTGGCCTTGGACACTTCCAGGGATCCAGGGGCAGCCGCAGCTTCTCTGGGAATTCCATCCCAGGGCATCCCCACCCTCACAGAGAAGGGAAGAGGCTCCCCTTCCCACCAGATCCCGCAGCAAAGAGGATCCCAAAGACAAATCCCAGCCTTCCCTGCCTGTGCTGGAATCCCACAGGGAGCATCTCCCCCAAAATGGGTCCCCCTGCTCCCCCCAAAACCCCCTGTGCCCACCCAGAGAGGTGAAAGACCCCTCCTCACCCACCCTCAGTCTGGCCCCCGGTGGCAGGGGACAAAGCCAAATGTCCCCCAGCTCTGTTGTCACCCCTGAGGGGCTCCCATCTTCTCCCAAGCTCTGGGATGGGGGATTTGGGATTTGTTTTCCTGCCTCCAGGACAATCCTGGACGTGTCCCTTCCCCCTCAGCCGCAGAGATCTCGGCCAGCCCCTCGGCCGAGGTGCGCGAGGGGACGGCCACCACCTTGTCCTGCGACGTCCCTGGGCGGGAGGGACATCCCGAGGAGCTGACCTACACCTGGTACAAGAACAGTGCGTGGCTCAAGGAGGGCCCAGCCCACACCCTCCTCTTCCCCGCGGTGGCCGCTGGTGACGCCGGCTACTACTCCTGCCAAGTGACCAACAGCCAGGGCAGTGACACGGCCCAGGCCATCAGCCTCAGCGTGACGTGTGAGTGCCACCAGCTCCATGCCAACCCCCACAATCCATGAAATCCCCAAAAAAATTCATGGCAGAGCCTCTTCCCGAGCACCCCAAGGGCAGATGGGAGGGGGGTTCAGGCTTGCCGGTTGAATTTTCTGGGAATACAACAAATTTCGGCCGTGAGCCAGGTGTGAAGGTGGCATTAAGTGACATTTGTGAAGCAAGGACCTGTCCATCACAGCATTTCCCACTAATCCTCTCCATTCCTTAAGATTTTGGGAAGTTTCTCATGGAGAATCGAGTGGGATAAGAAGAGGTCAGGAGCTTTTGCAGGGGAAAATAACCCAGCCCTGGGTTGGTTGTGACAATTTTGGGGTAAATCTGACCCGGTGACAAGCAGATTGTGACATCCAGGGTGCGTGAGGGGACAATTCCCATCCCTGGAAGTGTCCAAAGCCAGGATGGACAGAGCTTGGAGCCACCTGGGGTAGTGGAAGGTGTCCCTGCCCATGGGAGCAGGTGGGATTCAATGTCCCCTCCAACCCAAACCACTCCAGCATTTTCCCTGTGGCCTCACCACGGGGACATCCCGACCTCAGCATCCTCTCCCATCCCACAGATCCACCCCGAATTCCCACCCTCACGCTCTTCCAGGAGACCCAGGGTGGCCGGCTGGTCATTGTCCGCTGCACCGTGGACAGCCACCCTCCGGCCACGCTGGCCATCACCCATGACGGCACCATGCTGGCCACCAGCGGGGCACAGGTGGCCCTGCGCCAGCGGCTCAGTGTCACCACCTCCCGCAATTCCCTGCGGCTGGAAATCCGGGATGCAGGACCCCGGGATAGCGGGAAGTACGGCTGCACCGCCAGCAACGTCCATGGCAACGCCAGCGCCACCAAGGTCCTCATGACCCGCGGTGAGTCCAGGAGGCTGCTCCTGGGTTTGGGGTGGCAACGAACCCCCAAAACTGGGGGGGACACGCAGCCCTGAGAGCTGGAGGGACCCTCGTGGTGTCCCCTCCTTGGTGGGGTCAGAGCTGCTTTTGGAGCTGTTGTCAGGTTTTGTTTTCCAAAATGCCAAAAATCAGGAGAAAATTCATCCAAACTTTTCTTCCCCATCTGTCCCCACCAGTCACTGTCCCCTGAGCCCCAAGTCTGGATAAGTTGGGGTGACAGAGGCAGCAGAAGGAAAGAAAAGTCTCCCAAATCCATCTCCAAGAGGAACATCCTTTAGGATGGCCAAAAAACCCCCAGAAGAGACCTCAAGGTCCAATTCCAGAGAAACCAAACCTGGATTTGGGTGTCCCAGTGGGGAACTGGAAGTCGGACAAGGCCCAACCAGTGGGAAGAGGGGACAGGGTCTGTCCTGGGCAAAACTCCCCTGGATGAACCTGGCCCTTGGAAAAAGTGGGAAAGGGTCAGCAAAGACCCTGTTTGCCTGTGCAGTGTCCCCAGGGAATGTCACCCCCAAAGACCCACAGACCCCATGGGCTCCGGGCGAGGGAGGGGACTCAGGGAAGAGGAACAGGGAATTTTAGCTGGATGGATCCATGGGAAGGATTTCCCTCCTTCCCTGATATCCCATTCCCATCCCTCCTGCAGCTGCCGAGCTCCTGATCCAGCCCTCGGCGGAGGTGCCGGAGGGGACCGCGGTCACCCTGACCTGTGTGGGGACAGGGGACACGGTGGAGGAGCCGCTCTACACCTGGTACAGGAACGGCCGGCGGCTCCAGGAGAGCTCATTCCCGACCCTACAATTCCCATCCGTCCGCGGGGATGACGCCGGTGCCTTCCAGTGCCAGGTCCGGAGCAGGAATGGCAGTGACACGTCGGAGGCTGTCCCGCTCCGAGTGCTCTGTGAGTGTCCTGGGAATTCCAGAGGGTCCTGGGGCTGGGCTGGGGGTGTTCCCACCCCAAAGTTTCCCCCATCACCATCAGCCACAGCCAAGGAGCTCTTGGGTGGGAATGTGAGGAGGGTGAAAAATTCCCTTTGGCAGGTAAATCCGGGAGTTCGTGGGAGGAGGAATTTGGAGAATTCCCACCTTCCCGAGAATTTTAAGGACAAGAAATGTTTTAGGAGCAATAAATGGTCATAGAACCATGAATGGTTTGGGTTGGAGGGGACCTCAAAACCCTTCTCATTCCAACCCCTCTCCCCTTGGCAGGGACACCTCCCACTATCCCAGGTTATTCCAAACCCCATCCAACCTGGATGCTCAGGCAGCACTGGAAGCACCAATCCCTTGGATTCGGAGGGTTTTCCCAAAGGATCCAGCGGTGTTTTGTCCCTGGTTTGGGAGGGACCTCAAACCCATCTCATTCCAACCCCTCTTCCCTGGGAAGGGACACCTCCCACTAGACCGGGTCCAACCCAGATGTCCAAGAGTTTCACTGGAAGCACCAATCCCTTGGATTCGGAGGGTTTTCCCAATGGATCCAGTGGTGTTTTGTCCCTGGTTTGGGTTGGGAGGGACCTCAAAACCCTTCTCATTCCAACCCCTCTCCCCTTGGCAGGGACACCTCCCACTATCCCAGGCTATTCCAAACCCCATCCAACCTGGATGCTCAGGCAGCACTGGAAGTGCCGATCCCTTGAATTTTTGGGAGTTTTCCCAACCTCGTGGATCCAGTTTTAACCCTGGTTTGGGTTGGGAGGGACTGCGAGGACCATCTCATTCCAACCCCTCTTCCCTGGGAAAGGACACCTCCCACTAGACCGGGTCCAACCCGGATGTCCAAGAGTTTCTCTGGCAGCACTGGAAGCACCAACCCCTTGGATTCGGAGGGTTTTCCCAATGGATCCAGTGGTGTTTTGTCCCTGGTTTGGGTTGGGAGGGACCTCAAACCCATCTCATTCCAACTCCTCTTCCCTGGTCAGGCACAACTCCCACTATCCCAGGTTATTCCAAACCCCATCCAACCTGGATGCTCAGGCAGCACTGGAAGCACCGATCCCTTGAATTTTGGGAGTTTTCCCAACCTCATGGATCCAGTTTTCCCCCACAGACCCCCCGAGGCAGCCAGCGCTGAGCTCATTCCTGCAGAGCCAGGGTGGGCACCTGGGCATCATCCAGTGCTCCGTGGAGAGCGATCCCGAGTCCAACCTCACCCTACGGAGAGGGGACAATGTCATCGCCTGCACCCGGGGCTGTCCCCAAGCCACCAACCCCAGGGTCCACGTCACCAGGTCCTACAACAGCCTGAAGGTGGAAATCAGGGATGTGGTGGTGGAGGATGAGGGGACTTATATGTGCCAGGCTGGGAATTCCCAAGGGAGCGCCAGCGCCACCGTGGATTTCCAGGCTGACAGTGAGTGGCGACAGGGGACAGGGGACAGGATTGTGGCATCTGGGAATGTTCTGGGAGGGGGGAGCGTGGGAAAGGAATGCTGGGGAAGGGGACAAGCTCAGGAGATGGTGAAAGGAGGAGCAGCAACGTCCCATGGAAATGCCACATGTCCCTGAAATCCAGACACGGAGGGTCCTCCATGGGACTTGGGCTGTCCCTGGGATGTCCCTGGGCTGGTGGCACTGCCAGGCTCAGAGCTGTCCCCACCATGGCACCATGGGAACAGCTGGACTTTGCCCTCTGGAGGAGCCACGATGTCCTTTGGTGCCTTTGGGGATTGTCACCCCAGCGTCGACACCACACCCCGTTTCCTCCTGCCTGCAGCCGCCAATGTCACCGTGTCCCCGTCCCCCACCGTGCTGGAGGGTGACAATGCCACCCTCACCTGTCACCTGAGCAGTGGCTCCCCGGCTGTCCCCAACGTCACCTGGTACCACAACGGGCAGCAGATTGCTGAGGGCTCGGCCACCTCGCTGGTGCTGCGGCCGGTGGCCAGCAGGGACGCCGGGCTCTACCGGTGCCGGGCCAGCACCGCGGGCGGCAGCCGGAGCTCTCCCGGTGTCCTCCTGGATGTGCTGTGTGAGTACCTTCCCTTTCCCTTTCCCTTTCCTTTTCCCTTTCTCTTTCCTTTTCCCTTTCCCTTTCCCTTTCCCTTTCCCTTCTCTTCCTCTTTTCCCCCTTTCCTCTTTTTCTTTCCCTTTCCCTTCCCTTTTTTCCCTTTTTCCTTTTTCCCTTTTTCACTTTCCCCTTCCTTTTTACCATTTCCCTTCCCTATTTCCCCATTTTCCCATTCCCCCTTTCCCCATTTCCCCATTTCCTCATTTCCCCATTTCCCCTTTTCCCCTTTTCCCCTTCCTCTTTCCTTTCCCTTTTCCTTTCCCTTTTCTCTCTTCTCTTCTCTTCTCTTCTCTTCTCTTCTCTTCTCTTCTCTTCTCTTCTCTTCTCTTCTCTTCTCTTCTCTTCTCTTTTCTCTTCTCTTCTCTTCTCTTCTCTCCCCTTCCCTTTTCCCCTTTTTCCCTTTCCCCCTTTCCCTTTCCCTTCCCCTTCCCCTTTTCCCTTCCCCTTCCCCTTCCCCTTTCCCTTCCCTCCCATCCCCTCCCAGAACCCCAGAGCAGCGACCACTCCCCAGGACCTCTCTCCCACCGGCATTCCCGGCCTCTCACCCCATTCCCTCCCCCCAGACCCCCCTCGGGACCCTCTCCTGAAGGCATTCCTGGAGGCCGAGCAGGGCTCCCTGGCCATCTTCCAGTGCTCCGTGGCCAGCAACCCCCCAGCCCAGCTGGCCCTGCTCCGGGACCAGGAGCCAGTGGCCACCAGCGCTGGTGGGAGCAGCCCACGGGTCACCGTCTCCACTGTCCCCAACTCGCTGCGGGTGGAGATCCGGGAGGTGACGCCGGCGGACGATGGCAGCTACCGGTGCCTGGCCACCAACGCGCACGGCTCCGCGGAGCGGCGGCTGTACCTGCGCGTGCAAGGTGGGGAGCGCGGGATTCAGGGATGGGAGCAGCCCATCCCATGGGAATGACCACGTGTCTGCACTCCCAGTGCCACCAGATCCCTCCCAGTACCACCAGATCCCACTCAGTGCCACCAGATCCCTCCCAGTGCCATTCCCTGCCCGTATTCCAACACCTCAGCCCTGGGCATCTCCAGAAGGAGTTGGGGACACTCTAAGGGGGACAGGGAGCACCAGTGTCACCTCGGAGCTGCCCCAAATCCTTGGACAGAGAGGGAATATCCCATCCCCAGGTTATGGAAGTGATGAGGGGACACTGGCAGTGCCGAGCTCTGCCCTGTCCCCTCTGAGCTGGCACTGTCCCTGCTCCAGCCACCCGAGTCCTGATCTCGCCATCCTCGGAGGTGCTGGAAGGTGACAACGTGTCCCTGACGTGCCAGGTGGCCGGAGAGCCACCGGGTGACACCGTCTACTCCTGGTACAAGGACAGCAAGTGGCTCCAGGAGGGTCCTGACAGTGTCCTGGTGCTGTCCCGTGTCACCAGCGCTGCCACCGGGCTCTACCACTGCCGGGCCCGGGGCCCTGCAGGGACCAGCGCGTCCCCCGCTGTCACCCTGCAAGTCTGGTGTGAGTGGGACCTGCAAGGGAATCCAAGAGGGGGAATTAGGTGGGATGGGATGGGATGGGATGGGATAGGATCCATGGGATGGGATGGGATCCATGGGATGGGATGGGATCCATGGGATGGGATGGGATGGGATGGGATGAGATGGGGTGGGATGGTGGGATGCTGTGAGATGGGATGGTGCCAGTGGATGGTGCCAGTGGGATGGCACTGGTGGGATGCTTCAGACGGCATGATAACAATGGAATAGTGCTGGGATGGGATGGTGCCAGGATGGGATGGTGCTGGGCTGGGATGGTACCCATGGGATGGTGCTGGGATGGGATGAGACTGGTGGAATGGTGCCAATGGGATGGAGCTGATGGGATGGAGCTGATGGGATGGTACCACTGGAATGGTGCTGATGGGATGGAGCTGATGGGATGGCACCACTGGAATGGTGCTGATGGGATGGAGCTGATGGGATGGTACCACTGGAATGGTGCTGATGGGATGGAGCTGATGGGATGGAGCTGATGGGATGGTGCTGATGGGATGGAGCTGATGGGATGGTACCACTGGAATGGTGCTGATGGGATGGAGCTGATGGGATGGTACCACTAAAATGGTGCTGATGCGATGGAGCTGATAGGATGGTGCCAATGGAATGGTGCTGATGGGATGGAGCTGATGGGATGGCACCACTGGAATGGTGCTGATGGGATGGAGCTGATGGGATGGCACCACTGGAATGGTGCTGATGGGATGGAGCTGATGGGATGGCACCACTAAAATGGTGCTGATGGGATGGAGCTGATAGGATGGTGCCAATGGGATGGAGCTGATGGGATGGTGCCAATGGGCTGGCACCACTGGAATGGTGCCGATGGGATGGAGCTGATGGGATGGTACCACTGGGATGGTGCCAATGGGATGGAGCTGATGGGATGGTGCCGATGGGCTGGTACCACTGGAAGGGTGCCGATGGGCTGGCACTGGGCTGGACGCCATCCCCTCTCTGGGTCCCGGAGCTCTCTGGGTGCAGCCTCGAGTCTCTCCCACCCTCCCGGGCAGACCCCCCGCGAGTGCCAGTGCTCAGCACCTTCCTGGAGCCTCCGTTGGGACAGCGTGGCATCCTGGAGTGCTCCGTAGACAGCTCCCCGCCGGCACAGCTGGCCCTCTTCAAGGACGGGGCCCTGGTGGCCTCCACGGTGCTGTCACCACCTGTCCCCCAGCCACGGCTCAGTGTCACTTCGGCCACCAATGTGCTCCGTGTCCGTGTCCAGCCCGTGCTGCTGCAGGACGAGGGTGAATACCAGTGTGTGGCCACCAACGCCCACGGCAACGCCAGCGCTGCTGGGAACTTCTCGGGAGGCGGTGAGTCCCTGGGAATGGGAATAGGGTGGGGATGGGAATGGGATGGGAAGGGGATGGACAGTTTCAGGCAGTGGGGAGAATGATGGGGTTGGGGTTATGGTGAGGAGGTGAAGGAATGGGGGAGGATGGGAATGGGGGAGGGAGGGACGGAGGGTGGAGAGTGGCTGGAATGGAATGGACAGGATGAAAACGGAAAAAAAATGGGGGAAATCCGGGTTGATGGGGATGGAGGTGTTCCCAGAGAGCTGCAGGTGTTCCCAGAGAACTGCAGGTGTGGCAAAGGGACACGGCTCCTCTTGGATGTGATGTCCACCCATGACACTGCCCTGGCTGCCATCACCCCAGGAATCATGGAACGGTTTGGGTTGGGAGAGACCCTAAATCCCATCAATCCCACGCCCTGCCATGGGCAGGGACACATTCCATCATCCCAGGCTGCTCCAAACCCCATCCAACCTGGCCTTGGACACTTCCAGGGATGGGGCATCCCAAATAAATCCACGGGAACACCACAGGAATGGTGTCACCTGCGCGTTGTGGTGGCCATCCCCACTTTTTACTCTCCTGCAACTCCCTGACATTTTCCACCCCGCAAAGTGCAGGATCACCACGTTTTCCTTCCTTCCTGTGCAGCCGCCCGTGTCTGGATTTGGCCATCCCCGGACGTGCAGGACGGGGACGCGGCCACCCTCACCTGCGCCGTGGCGGGCGGGGCCCAGGATGTGCTGAGCTACACCTGGTACCGGAACCAGGTGTGGCTGGGCACCGGCTCTTCCCAAAATCTCACCTTCCATGGGGTCACCACCTCCGACGCCGGCTCCTACCACTGCTCCATACACACCCCAGCCCGGAACTACAGTGCCACCCCTGCCATCCTCAACGTGCTCTGTGAGTCCCCGGGGCAGCTTCGTGTCATTTGTGTCGTGGTGTCACCTCTCAGTCAGTCCCCTTGGCTGGAGAGATGGGGGCAGCAAGGCCTGGCTTAATTTGGGGGGTTCATTAATTAGGGGAGCTCAAGAAGTGTATCCCAGGGGATAATTAAGCCGAGTTTTACACCCCAAACCTACCCAGAGACCCCCATGCCACCCCCAGAACCTTCTCCAAGTTTCCTTGTTCTCCACAGCAAAGCCGGCAGGAAAATCCTTGGCTTTCAGAAATTAATGCCGGATTTAGGGTTCTTTTTTTTTATCCCTGATTGGGAAAATGAAAACCAGATTTTGGTTAAAAAAAAAATGGGGAAAAAAATGTAGCTGGGAGTCAGAAGAGGAGATTTCTTTTTTTCCCCTTTTTTATGAGAAAAAGATGGTGTTAATTTAAAAATCTTCGCGGTGAACGTGGGATGGAGGCCCTGGAACCTGGGGAATCCCTTGGATGAAGGGGCTGGAGCCCCAGGAGCGGCTGAGAGAGCTGGGAAACGGGCTCAGCCTGGAGAAAAGGGGGAATCAAGGGGAGATCTTCTGCATCTCCACAACTCCCTGATGGGAGGGGGGCAGGAACAAGGGACAGGACAAGGGGGAACGGCCTTAAGTTATGCCAGGGAAAGTTTGGGTTGGATATTGGGAAAATTCCTCTTGGAAAGGGCAGTGGTGGAGTCCCCATCCTTGGGATGTGGCACTTGGGGACACGGTCAGCGGTGGCCTGGGCAGTGCTGGTGGAACTGTCGGACTCGATGAGCTCAGAGGGCTTTCCCAACCCAACCAATTCCACGATTATCCTATTATCCATGTTTTCCCGACCCCATTCCCATCCCGCAGACCCCCCCAGGAACCTGCGGCTGCAATCCTTCGTGGAGAGCAGCCAGGGGACGGCCACCATCCTGCTCTGTGTTGTGGACAGCCACCCCCCGGCCCAGCTCACCCTGCTCAGGGGGGGACACCCGGTGGCCTCCAGCCCCCCCAGAGGAGGTGACACCCCCCGGCAGAGCATCCGCGTGTCCTCCTCTCCCAACGCGCTGCGGTTGGAATTCCGGGAAGCCTCCGAGGAGGATGAGGGCGAGTACGAGTGCCAGGCACAGAGCCCCCTCGGTGTGACCCGCGCGTCCCTCACCCTCCGGGTACAAGGTGAGGAGGGGGACAACAGGTTGGGGACACACCCAGCTGTGGCCTTGAGGGGTGCAGGACTGGGGGTACCCAATTTTGGGGAGGGGGCAGAGAGGCGTGGAGGTGGTGGGCGGTCGTGATTGGGCACGCAGGGTGGGAACCCACCGCTCTGAATTTGGGGCCGGCCCCCAACTCCTCTTCACTCCCCGCAGCCACCAGGGTGCTGGTGCGACCATCGGCCGAGGTGCCGGAGGGGACAGAGGTGACCCTGACCTGCCAGGCCCCTTCCCCGCAGCCAGGGACCCTCTACACGTGGTTCAAGAACGGGCAGTGGGTGACAGAGGGACCCGAGCCCTCGCTGCGGCTCCGCGGCCACCGCTCGGACGCGGGGCTCTACGGCTGCCAGGCGGGCCGGGGGCTCCGCGCCCCCCCTGCCGCCCTCGCCGTGCTCTGTGAGTGAGCGGCGACAGCTCCGGGGGTCGGCGAGGGGACACCCCGACACGCCACCCCCGCGGGGATGGCGCTGCCCGGTCTGTGTCGCCACCCCGCGACACGCGGCGACAGCGCAGCCCCTCCTTGGAGGGGTCACTTGCCCCGTGTGGCTCCCCCGTCGCCCGGCGGGCTGTGGGGGGACACGCGCTGTCCTTGTCGCCGCAGATGCCCCTCAGGAGCCCCGCTTTGTGGCGCTGGTGGAGCCCCGCGGGGGGCGACAGGCGGTGCTGCTCTGCTCGGCCGACGGTGTCCCCCCGCCGGACATCGCCGTGAGCAGGGGACAAGGCCACCCACCCCTGGCCACCACCCGCGGCCCTTCTGACCCCCGCTTCGAGGTCCGGGCCACCCCCAGCACGCTGCGGGTGGAGATGTTGGGGCTGGATCTTGGGGACGCGGGGCTCTACTGGTGCTCGGCCACCAACAGCCGCGGCACGGCGGCCGCGTCCCTGCGGCTGGACGTGAGAGGTGAGGTGTCCCCGAGTGCCCAGCTGGGGTTATCCCAATGGGAACGGCGCTCTGGGAGCATTCCTTGAGTCCCCAATGTCCCTTCTCAGGGGTCACGGTGACGGTGGAGCCCTCGCAGGAAGTCGCCGAGGGCACCAAGGCCACCGTGAGCTGTTTGGCCACCGCGTGGGGGGACAAAGGTGTCAACTACACGTGGTACCGGGATGGGCGGTGGCTTCGGGAGGGACCATCCGGCTCCTTCATCCTTGGCCACGTGTCCAGTGCCGATGCCGGCTCCTACCAGTGCCAGGCCAGCGGGACGTGGGGCACGGCCACCTCCGTCCCCGTCAGCCTCAGTGTCCTCTGTGAGTGTCCTCCAGTGTCACCAAGCAGGACAAAGCCCAGGACACGCTGGGTGTCCCCAGCCCGTGCCACTTGTGTCACCTCCGCGTTTCCTCCTCCTGCCCTGCTCCTCTCCCTTTGGGGATTTCGAGTCTTTTTTTAGTTGGATTTGGAGCCAAAATGCTACAAAACTGAGGAATTCTCTGGTTGGGTGTGGAACAAGGGGCTGGGGAGTGTGGGAAGCCACCAGCACGGGGATGCATGGGTTGGGGATGATCCAGGATGGAGAAGGGATGAGTTAGGAAGCTCTTGGTGACCCAGGGAAGGGGATTTGGGGTTTTTTTTAGGATTGACCCTTCAGAAGTTGGATTTGGATCCAAAAAGCTCCGAATTGGGGGATTTTCCAGCTGGGAGTGGGACCAAAGAACTGGAGAAGGTGTGAAGCCTCCATCCCTGGATAATCTGGGATGGAGGAGGGATGCGTTAGGAAGCTTTGGGGAAGGGGACTTCGGGATTTTTTCTGGGATTGGACCCTCAAAAGTTGGATTTGGATCCAAAAACCTCCAAGTTGAAGGATTTTCCAGCTGGGTTTGGGAGCAAAGGGCTGGAGAGGATGCGATGATGGTCCAGGATGGAGAAGGGATGAGTTAGGAATCCCCTTGGCGACTGGGGAAAGGGGATTTGGGGTTTTTATAGGATTGGCCCCTCTTAACGTCAGATTTGGAGCCAAGAAGCTCCAAGTCGGGGGATTCTCCAGCTTTGGGGTGCTAAAACAAGGACTGGAGAGGGTTTGCATCCCCCAGCCCTGCGATGAGCAGGATGGGACAGATCCAGGGATGCTTTAAACCACTTTTGGTGGCCACCTAGGCCAGCTGGGGGCCGTCCCACTCTCCCTGTCCCACTGCCACCCTCCCTGTCCCCTCACAGACCCTCCCCGGGCCGTCTCCGTGAGCACCTTCCTGGAGAACCGCAGCGGGCGCGGGGCCATCGTGTCGTGCACGGCCGACAGTCACCCACCCTCCTCGCTGGCCCTGTACCACCAGGGCCACCTCCTGGCCACCAGCCTGTCCCCCGCTGCCACCCCGGGGGTCCGGGCCATCCCCTCGCACAACGCCCTGCGCGTGGAGCTGGTGGGGACAGGGGCTGGGGGACGCTACGTCTGCGTGGCCACCAACACCCTGGGCAACACCACGGCCAGCGCCGACTTCGATGTCCACAGTGAGTGGGGCCGGACCCTCTGCAGGTCCATGGGAATCCCCCCACCCAAAAAAAAAACCATCCCTGAAAGTGGGAAATGGAATGGGATGGCGTTGGAGGGTCCAAATTGAGGGAGGAGGTGGCTGGGGGCCTGTCCCCGGGGGACACCCACCTTGCCAGGGTGCCAAAGGGTGTCATCCACTTTGACTGTCACCCCAGTGTCCCCTTCACCCCTTTTGGGGGACACCCCGAGGTCACTGACCCCGCTCTGTCCACAGCTCTCAGCCACCTACGGACCTTCACCATCCTGGCCTGGCTGCTCATGGCCATCATGGCCGTGGTCATCGTGGCCCTGCTGGCCGTGAAGGTGTGGCCCAGGTGATGTCCTGGAGGGGTGGGGTGGGGGGACAGGGACCCCAAGATGACACAGGGACCCCAGGGTCAAGGGACAGGGACTCTGGGCTGAGGGGACAGGGACCTTTGTGTGGGGACAGGGATTCTGAGGTGGGGAGATGGGGATCTGGGGTGGCACAGGGACCCCGCGGTCAGGGGACAGAGACCCCGGCATCAGGACAAGGACCTTGGTGTCGGGACAGGGACGCCGGGGTGGGACAGGGACCCCCGGGGTCAGGGGACAAGGGACTCTGGCATCAGGACAGGGACCCCAGAGTCGTAGGACAGGGATGTCAGGGTGGTGGGACAGTGACCCTGGCATTGTCACAAGGACCCCGGGGTGGTGGCACCTGGCCCCAGGGCTGAACCAGCCCCTGGCAGCTCTCCGTGCTCCCTTCCAGGATCAGGAAGTTGCGGAGCTGGTCCGGTGCCGAGGACACCCTGGAGCTGAGGAGCAAACAGGAGCTGCCACAGGTGGGGACCTCGGTGGGGACAGCGCTGGGGACATCAGTGGGGCCAGCTCTGGCGTCCCCTGAGCTGCCAGGGGGTCCCTTCCGGGAATCTGTGGTGTGGGAATGGGATGTGGATCCAGGATCCAGCCCAGCCCGGCTGCCCCATGGTGCCACCACAGCTGTGGCTGGAGGTGATGAAGGGACAGGAGGGGCAGAGCCTCCTGGGGACCCCAAATCCCTGTCCCAGCCTCATTCCAGAGGGTTTCCATGGCACAGATGGATGCTGACCCCTCCAGGGATGCTCCTCAGTCCCCATGGAGTGTCCCAGTCATGGGCAGAGTGTCCCCAGCCACCCCCAACCTTTTCCAGGTGGATGGAGCATCTTGACCTGGCGGCTCTTGGATCCCAGACCAGCTGTGCCGCTGGAATTTCCCAATCCTGGCTGGATCCAGGGATTCCCCCAGCCCCATTCCAGCCCTTCGTCCCTTCCTGATGGATTCTGGTCACCACCACCACCTCACGTGCCAGGCACCGGTGACAGCTCTGAGCTGGGAAATCCCGGGAAAACAGTAAAATCAAACCTCCCGGTGCTGGGAACATCCTGTTTGTCACCACCGTGCCCCTGTCCCTTTTCCCTGCCATCCATCCTGGTGTCCCCTTGGAGAGGGGAACAGAGGGGTCTCCAGGCCACCCGTGTCCCCTCGATGCCCGGGATGAGGGGATCTGGGACTGGGGCCAGTGGCAGCTGGGCCGTGTCCCCTCTGGCCGTGTCCCTGTTGCCATTAGAGGTCACTCTGCGGCCACCTTGCAACTGGACACTGCCTCGGCTGCGGGGATGGGGCTTTGGAATACAGAGATGGAGCTTCCCGGGAATGGGGGGGCTTTGGGGTTGGGGGCTCCTGTGGGTTTTTAATCCCCTTTCTCCGCCCGTTCCGCTGCCAGAGCAGGATGCTGGGCTGTCCCCATCTTTGTCACTGTTCTTGTCCCCCTCCCTGTCACTGTCCCGTCCCTGTCACCATTCCTGCCCTTGTCCCTGTCCTAATCCCTGTCCCCATCCCCTGTCCTGGTCCTTGTCCCCATCTCCATCTCTTTACCCATCCACATTCCCAGTCCCAGTCCCATCCCCGTCCCCTGTCCAGCACGGCCGGCAGGGTGGTGGCAGGGTCACCAGTAGGGTGGCAGGGTGGTGACAGCGTGCTGCCAGGCTGGTTGGTGACAGCGTGGTGGTGACAGGGCGGCGTCACCAACCCTCCCCCCATCCCAGCGCCGCCTCCTCGCCGCGATCCCTGCGAGCATCGAGGGGCAGCGGGGTCAAACTTTGTCACCTGCGTCCGGCTGGTGACAAAGGTGACCCGGCCGCTCCCTCCCTCAGGCTGGGAGTCACCTTTCCAAGGACCCCCCGCTCCCGAGCTGCCACCCCCAGCGCCACCACCCCGCGTCCTCCTCGGCCACCTGCGCCCTCCGAGCCCCCGGCGCCGATCCCGCCCCTCCTCCTCCCGCTTTCCCGGCCTGGAGTTCAGGAATTCCAGCCTGGATCCCCCGTGGAGCGGGATCGGGGTGGATGCTGGGGGCTGCCGAGCCCGCAGAGGGAGCTGGGAGAGATTCCAGGGGGGGATCCCGGTGCTGGGAGGCTCAGGGAGAAGGATTTGGGGTTGATCTCACCGGTTATAGGGTCTCCATCCAACCTGGAGCAATGGGGACAGGCTGGGATGGGGCAGAGCCGAGGCTTTGCTCCGGCGATCCTAAACCTCTCCAGAGGGGCTGGGAAAGGTGGGGAGCAGCCGGGAGCGGGGATTGGGGTGCCTGGGTGCCCTAACCCGTGCCAGGGCTGCAGGAACGCCTGGGAGCAGCCGGGAGCGGGGATTGGGGTGCCTGGGTGCCCTAACCCGTGCCAGGGCTGCGGGAACGCCTGGGAGCAGCCGGGAGCGGGGATTGGGGTGCCTGGGTGCCCTAACCCGTGCCAGAGCTGCAGGAACGCCTGGGAGCAGCCGGGAGCGGGGATTGGGGTGCCTGGGTGCCCTAACCCGTGCCAGGGCTGCGGGAACGCCCGGGAGCAGCCGGGAGCGGGGATTGGGGTGCCTGGGTGCCCTAACCCGTGCCAGAGCTGCAGGAACGCCTGGGAGCAGCCGGGAGCGGGGATTGGGGTGCCTGGGTGCCCTAACCCGTGCCAGAGCTGCAGGAACAGCCCGGAAAAGTTGGGAGCAGGGATTGGGGTGCCCAGCAGGAACAGGAATTGGGGTGCCCTGCTGCTTTAACCCGTGCCAGGACCGCCAGAAGGCCCGGGAGAGGCTGAGAGCAGCCGGGAGAAGGGATTGGGGTGCCCGGCTGCCTTAATCCGTGCCAGGGCTGCAGGGATTGGGGTGCCCGGCTGCTTTAACCCGTGCCAGGGCTGCAGGAACTCCCGGGAGAGACGGGGACCAGATCTTGGGGTGCCTGGATGGTTTAACCCGTGCCAGGGTTGTAGGAACACCACGGAGAAGTGGGGAGCAGGGATTGGGGTGCCCGGCTGCTTTAACCCGTGCCAGGGCTGCAGGGATTGGGGTGCCCGGCTGCTTTAACCCGTGCCAGGGCTGCAGGGATTGGGGTGCCCGGCTGCTTTAACCCGTGCCAGGGCTGCAGGGATTGGGGTGCCCGGCTGCTTTAACCCGTGCCAGGGCTGCAGGGATTGGGGTGCCCGGCTGCTTTAACCCGTGCCAGGGCTGCAGGGATTGGGGTGCCCGGCTGCTTTAACCCGTGCCAGGGCTGCAGGAATTGGGGTGCCCGGCTGCCCTAACCCGTGCCAGGGCTGCAGGAACGCCCCTGAGGCGGTCACGGAGCCAGCGATTACCTCCGGGCCCTCTCTGAGCTCCCTCCCCGCCCTCCTGGAGCCGCACACGTTAAGCCAAATCCTCCCGTCACATGGTGCCCGAGGCAGGCCGAGGGAATAAGTGCAGGTCAGGAGGTGAACGGGAGGCCACGGATTTGCCACCGGGCACAGGAGCGGGCAGGAACGTGCTCGGCATTTCCCCGTGGATCCATCGGGGCAGGGATTTGCTTCCCTCCCCGTAATCCCGGCCACACGGCGGCGGCGGAGCGCTCGGAGCTGGCAGCGAGGCCACGCGGGCGGGGACAGCGGCGCTGGTGGCTCCTGGTGTGGCTGGCACCGGGCTGGAGGAATGCGAGGTGTTGGCTGGGCAGGGAGTGGTGTGGGGTGCCCGTGCAGGGTGACACCTCCGTGAGCGGTGTCGCGGTGTCCCCATGCAGGTGTGACCTCCCTGTGAGCTTTGTTGTGGTGTCCCCGTGCAGGTGTGACCCCCCCGTTCGAGCGGTGTCACGGTGTCCCCATGCAGGTGTGACCTCCCTATGAGCCTTGTGGTGGTGTCCCCATGCAGGTGTGACCCCCCCCTTCGACCGGTGTCACAGTGTCCCCATGCAGGTGTGACACCTCTGGGAGCGGTGTCGTGGTGTCCCCATGTAGAGTGACCCCCCCCTTCGAGCGGTGTCACATTGTCCCCATGCAGGTGTGACACCTCTGGGAGCGGTGTTGTGGTGTCCCCATGTAGAGCGACCCTCCTGTGAGCGGTGTCACGGTGTCCTCATGCAGGTGTGACCCCCCCTTCGAGCGGTGTCACATTGTCCCCATGTAGGTGTGACCCCCCCTTGGAGCGGTGTCACATTGTCCCCATGTAGGTGTGACCCCCCCTTGGAGCGGTGTCACGGTGTCCCCATGCAGGTGTGACACCTCTGTGAGCTTTGTTGTGGTGTCCCCATGCAGGTGTGACCCCCCCCTTCGACCGGTGTCACAGTGTCCCCATGCAGGTGTGACACCTCTGGGAGCGGTGTCGTGGTGTCCCCATGTCGAGCGACCCTCCTGTGAGCGGTGTCACGGTGTCCCCATGCAGGTGTGACCGCCCTGTGAACGATGTTTTGATGTCCCCATGCAGGTGTGAGTGGTGTCACGGTGTCCCCATGCAGAGTGAACAGTGTCATTGTCCCCATCCAGGTGTGACACCCCTGTCCCCCACTGGGCTCCGCTCCGATCCCAGCAGGGCGGGATGCGGGAATTCTCCCAGGGCGTTCTGGGACAACCCCATTCTCCCACTTTAGGGTCCCCCTCCACTTCCCAGGATATTCACCCCCAAACCGCTGCCACCCCATCCCCGCCACCCCAACCCTCTCAGGGTGTCCCCAGCAGTGTCCCCTGTGTGTCCCACGCCCTGTCCCCTGCGGGGTTTAGTGCCCTACGCAACACCTGCTAAATCCATCCCGCTTTTCCCTCGTCATCGATTATCCCGAGCCTGGCGCGAGCTGGTGGCAGCTTGGTGGCCCTGGTGGGACACGGCGGGGCGACATCCCCCCCTCCTCCGCCATCCTGTTGGGGTGGCGGTGACAGCGGTGACGGCCACAGGCCGGGCCGGCCACCACCTCCTCCCTGTGGCTGCCCCTCGTGGTCCCCTCCTGCGGGGAGTGGGGTCGGGGTGTCCCCAAGCCCCACAGAGCCGCTGTCACCCACTCCAGACCCCTCCCCCCTCCGTGCCGTGGGAAGCGGGAGGAATTTGGGGCCTCTGCCCCTCCCCTCCCTTCTCTGTCCGGGGTCACCCCAAAACCCCCCAAGCCCCAGCGCTGCCGTGGGGGTCCCACAGCTCCTCCTGAGGTTTATTGGGGTCTCTCCTGGCCCCTCCTTGTCCTCCTCGTGTCCCTTTTCACTGTGGGGGTGACACCAGGATCCCCCAGAGCGGGGAGCAGGGGGGCTGAACCCTCCCCCCCCCAATTCCCCATGGATCCTGTGGACGGGGTAAACTGAGGCAGCGGGAAGAGTCTGGGGGGTGCTTGGGGTTTTGGGGGGGACACAACCAAGGCACGCCCCCCCCCCCCCCCTCATTCCCCAAACCAGGATCCGGATTCCTGGAGTTGGGATCCCTGGAGTTGGGATCCCTGGAGGGAGCAGCCGGGATCACGGAGATGAGGAGGGAGAGGGGATCCCGGGAATCGTGGTGCTGCGGGAGGGGATCCCAGGATTCCAGGAGCGGGGATGCCAGAGGAGGAGATTCCAGGAGAGGGATCTGACGAGCAGAGATGCCAGAGGATCCCAGGAGCAGGATCCTGGAAGCGCGATCCCAGGAGCAGGGAGGGTGACAGAGCAGATCCCAGAAGCAGGATTCCAGGCTTGGGATCCGAGGAGCAAGGATGCCAGAGGAGGAGATCCCAGGAGCGGGATCCGATCAGCAGGGGTGCCAGGAGAGGAAATCCCAGGAGCGGGACGCCAGGTTTAGGATCCCACCAGCGGGATCCCAGAAACAGGGATGCCGAGGAGGAAATCCCAGGAGCGGGATCCCAGGTTTAGGATCCCAACACCGGGATCCAGGATTGGGACCCCACTGCGGGGATACCAAAGGAAGCGATCCAGGAGCGGGATCCCAGGAACGCGGAGCGATCCGGGCTGCCCGACCCCGCCGCCCCACGCGCGGAGCTGTCCCCGCAGCCCCGGACACGTTTGGGACGGGGACACCCGGGCTGGCACAGCTGGCCGGGTCCCCTCGATGCCAGCGGGCTCGGCCACGGGCTCGGTGTCGGGGCAGGGGTGCCCAGAGGGGCTGCGGGATGGGTCCCCCCTGATTTCGTTTAATTCCCTTTAATTTCGTTTAATTTCTTTCAATCAGAGCGGGCGCGGCGGGCCCGGGCCGGGACGAGCGCGCCCACCCTCGGGGGACCCCGGCGGGGTTGGGGACAGCCAGACCCGGGCTGGGGTGTCCCCCACGCGTGCTGGGGGTATCCCCAACCCACCCGCACCCGGCACACCCGGGACACCCCGGGAGCGCTCGCTCCGGTAACGAAACCGGCGCTGCCGGGGCTCCGGGCGGGCCCGACGGGGCTGGGCACGCACAGGGGCGTCCCCGAGGGTGGTGGCCCCGGGCTAGCGACCCCGTGGCGAAACCCACCCACGGTCCCGCGGGGACACTGCGGGGTGGGCACCCTGCTCGCGGCGTCCCCGCACGGCCACACGGTGCCACCCACACCCACCCGTGTCTGCGCGCGGGGGCGGCCACCCTGGTGCCCTTAAAAGCCACCGAGCCGCCCCAAACCCGCCACCCACGGGACAGGAGAGGTGGCCGGTCACACCCTGGCCGTGCGGCCGTGCCCACTCCCACGGGCCGGACACCGTCTCACTGCACCCGTGGGCGTTTCCCTCGTGTCCCCTCACTGTCCCCACGCGTCCCCGCATTGTCGCCCCGTGTTTTTCGCACGGTTCCCCCGTGTTTTTCACGGCTCCCCCGTGTCCGTGACCTTGTCCTCCTGTCCCTTCACGACCCGCTGTGTCCCCGCACGGTTCCCCCGTGTCCCTTCACGGTCCCCCCGTGTCCCCACACAATCCCCCCGTGTCCCCGTGCAGTCCCCCCACGTTTTCTCGCTGTCCCCTCCTGGCCCCGCGCAGTTCCCCCCGTGTTTTCCCTCAGCCCCCCGTGTCCCCTCACAGTCCCCCCGTGTTTTCACAGCCCCCGTGTCCCCTCACGGTCCCCCGTGTCCACTCACGGTCCCCCGTGCCCCCGCACTGTCCCCCCGTGTCCCCTCTCCGTCCCCCCCGTGTCCCCTCTCCGTCCCCCCCGTGTCCCCTCACCGTCCCCCCCATGTCCCCTCACAGTCCCCCCGTGCCTCCTCACAGTCTCCCCCGTGTCCCCTCACCGTCCCCCCCATGTCCCCTCACAGTCTCCCCCGTGTCCCCTCACGGTCCCCCCGTGTCCCCTCACAGTCCCCCCGTGTCCCCTCACAGTCCCCCCCGTGTCTCCTCTCCGTCCCCCCCGTGTCCCCTCACGGTCCCCCCCATGTCCCCTCACAGTCCCCCCCGTGTCCCCTCACCGTCCCCCCCATGTCCCCTCACAGTCCCCCCGTGCCTCCTCACAGTCTCCCCCGTGTCCCCTCACGGTCCCCCGTGTCCCCTCACGGTCCCCCCGTGTCGCCTCACGGTCCCCCGTGTCCCCTCTCCGTCCCCCCCGTGTCCCCTCACGGTCCCCCCGTGTCCCCTCACGGTCCCCCGTGTCCCCTCACGGTCCCCCCGTGTCCCCTCACGGTCCCCCGTGTCCCCTCTCCGTCCCCCCCGTGTCCCCTCACGGTCCCCCCGTGTCCCCTCACGGTCCCCCGTGTCCCCTCACAGTCCCCCCGTGTCCCCTCACGGTCCCCCCGTGTCCCCTCACGGTCCCCCCGTGTCTCCTCACAGTCCCCCCCGTGTCCCCTCACCGTCCCCCCCGTGTCCCCTCACGGTCCCCCCGTGTCCCCTCACGGTCCCCCGTGTCCCCTCACGGTCCCCCCGTGTCCCCTCACAGTCTCCCCCGTGTCCCCTCACAGTCTCCCCCGTGTCCCCTCACGGTCCCCCGTATCCCCTCACGGTCCCCCCGTGTCCCCTCACAGTCTCCCCCGTGTCCCCTCACAGTCTCCCCCGTGTCCCCTCACGGTCCCCCGTATCCCCTCACGGTCCCCCCGTGTCCCCTCACGGTCCCCCGTGTCCCCTCACGGTCCCCCCGTGTCCCCTCACAGTCTCCCCCGTGTCCCCTCACAGTCTCCCCCGTGTCCCCTCACGGTCCCCCGTATCCCCTCACGGTCCCCCCGTGTCCCCTCACGGTCCCCCCGTGTCCCCTCACAGTCTCCCCCGTGTCCCCTCACGGTCCCCCCGTGTCCCCTCACAGTCTCCCCCGTGTCCCCTCACCGTCCCTCCCGTGTCCCCTCACGGTCCCCCCGTGTCCCCTCACGGTCTCCCCCGTGTCCCCTCACAGTCTCCCCCGTGTCCCCTCACGGTCCCCCCGTGTCCCCTCACAGTCTCCCCCGTGTCCCCTCACGGTCCCCCCGTGTCCCCTCACGGTCTCCCCCGTGTCCCCTCACGGTCCCCCCGTGTCCCCTCACGGTCCCCCCGTGTCCCCTCACAGTCTCCCCCGTGTCCCCTCACAGTCTCCCCCGTGTCCCCTCACGGTCCCCCGTATCCCCTCACGGTCCCCCCGTGTCCCCGCCGCTGTCCCCGCGCCTGCCGAGGCCCCGCACCGCTCCCGGGCTCCGCCGCTCTCTCCCGGCCCGGGCCCGGCCTCGGCCTCGCCGCCCCGGCCCCGTGGGACCCTCGGCGGGGTCCCCACCCGGGACTATTCCCGGGGCAGCCGTTCCTTGGCGGGGACAAGGAGAAGGGATCCCCCCCTTCCCCCGGGGTCCTCGAGCTCCGGGACCCACCGGGGGCGGCCGGTTCGGGGTCGGGGGCAGCCCCAGCTCCGCTGCCGGCGGACCCCGCACCCTCCCCGCAGCCAGGCCCGGGGCCGAGCTGAGCCCACCGAGCCCATCCCCGAGCCTGGCCTTACCTCCATCTCCGGGGCACCGGGAGAACCGGGGGTCCCGGGGCGCTCCGGGCGGCGGATCCGGCTCTAAACCGGGAAAATCAAGGAATTCTGTGCTTTTTTTTTCGCCCCCGGAGCGGCGAGAAGGAAAGGGAGGGGTGGAACGGGGAGGCGGCTTGGGAGGGCCCCGGGGGCTCGGCGAGGCCGGCGGCGCGGTGAGAGCGCCGGGAACGGGGATGCTCCGGGAGAGCGCGGCCGCTCCCACCCCGGGCCGGGCTTGCCTGGGCTGGGTGTGCTCGGCAGGGCGCCGGGAGCGAGGAAAAAGCGGGATATCGATAATAAAAATACCGATAAATAGCGCTGATAGTACTAACAGGACTAATAACAGGAATAGTAACGCCACTAATAATAGTGACACTAATACCGCTAATATTAACGCTAATTAAAGCAACAACAACAACGCCGAACCCAACCCAAAAACAACAACGACGACACCATAAAAACCGGCAATTTTTATTCCTGCTGCTATTTGGAATATCATTATTTTTGAGGACCTGGGAGTCCACGGAGGAGCGCGGATCCCCTCGCCTCCGCTTCCCGGCAGCGGCGCGGGCGGCTCGCACCCGGCATTTCCCCTTTACCCTTCTCCCGGAGCAAATCCCTTCCCGTTATTATTCACGTTAATCGTGGGGAGAACGGGAAAAAAAACAAACCCAGCAGGAAAGGAGCGGGAGCCGTGAGGAGGCGGCGGGGGCTCAGCGGGCACCGGGGCCGCTTCTCCGCCGCTCGTCGTGCGGCCTCAGCCGCCGCCCGGGGCCGGGGCTCGGCGAAAGGAGGATTTTTCGTTCCAGCCGCCCTCCGTCCTGCCGGTGGGACCGGGCCGCAGCCTTTCCCCGTGCGTGACCGCCGCGCATCGCCGCTGCACGGTGCTGGGGGGGCTGAGGCCGCAGGGCGGGCTGGGTTTGGGGTCATTTTCCTGGTTTTCGTTAAAAATCGTTGGCTGCTGTCACAACCACCACCGGGCCCGGTGGCGGGGCACGGCGGAGCCCGGCTGTCCGGCTGTCCGGCTGTCCGGCTGTCCGGCTGCTCGGCCCGGCCTTGCGGCAGCCCCGGGAGTAGGGAACCGGAACCGGGGAGCGGGGAACGGGGAGCGGGGCACCGGCTGCTGCCGCCAGCGCCTTCCGCGAAGCGGCGGCTCCATCCCCGCTCGCCCCTCGGCGCCCCGCAGAACCGGGGGTGCGGCCCGGGACCACCGGCCTTGAGCGGGGCCCGTCCTGGGCGCTCTCCCCGCTCGGCCTTTTTCGTTCGCTTTATTTCCTTCCCCTTTTCCTCCTTTGGATTTTATTTCCTTCCTTTTACATTCATTTCTTTCCTCTTACTTTCTTTGTTCCTACAGTTTGATTTTGCCTTTTGATTTTATTTTTTTCCTTTTTATTTTCTCTTCTCCTCGCTCTGTTTCCCCTCGCTCCGCACTGTTCCGGTTATTTCACGGACGGGCCCAGGCCGCGGCAGGCTCGGACATTCAGCGGCCACTCCAGCCCAGGGCCTTGAACTCCCGGTGTCCGGCAGACCCCGAACCGGACACCTCCCGCCTCTGCCTGGCTCTGCCCGGTGCCCGGGCCGTACCCAGACCCCTGAGGGCTCCCCCAGCCCGGGGCGGTGCCCGGTACCGGGCCGTGGGTGCTGCCGGGCGCAGAAGCTGCGAAGTCTCGGGGCTGCTTGGGTTAAAAGTTCATTTATTTGTTTTCTATTTATTTATTTATTTATTTATTTTTAATCCGCCGCCGTTACAACCGTTTCGATTTGCGGCAGTACCGGGGAGACTGGGGCGGCCGCCCCCGGGGAAGCATCGCTGCCGCCGCCGCTGTTTCGGCCCGGTTTTGCCCCGTTGAGGGGACAGCGGCGGATCGGAGCCCCCCGAGGCAGGGGAGGTTCCCGGGACACCCCCGCACACACGCGGGGTCCGGCATTCCCAGCTGAAAACCGGGAGCCGCCCCGCTCGGTGCCGGTGCCGCTGTGCCGGATCTGGGAATTTCGGGGCTCCCCCGCTGCCCCATCCCGGGGTGGCATTGGGGTAACCCCGGTAGCAGCGGGGACCCTCGGGCTCCCGGGCTGCGGGGCACAGCGGGGAAGCGGGACCGGAGCCCCCCGACCCCCGCCCGGCCCGGGGAGGGCCAGCGCCGGCCGGGGCTGGGGGATTCCTTTATTCGTTGCCATCTCTGCCGGCGCTGCCCCGCCTCGCCGGGGGTCCCCAAGGGTGAGACCCCCGAGAAAGCGGCACCCCCGCCACGGGAACCGGAGCCGCCGCAGCGGCCGCCGAGGGGCTCTTTGTTTACCAATCGGTGTCACGGAACGAGAGGGCAGGAAATTGCGTCTGTACCGGGCCGTTAATTTAAAATCGGCTCTTTCCTCCCTCCCCGGTCGCCCGCAGCCGCTCCCCGACGCGGCGGGGGCTCGGCCACCCGCTCCCCGCTGCCGGCTCCGGCGGCGGCCGCCGGGAGATGCGCAGCGGAGCGAGGCGGCGGGGGAGGGCCGGGCCGGAGGAATAAGGACCCGGCTTCTTCGCCGGTCCCACCCCCGGCCGCTTCCTCCGCAGCTCCCTCCCCTCGGCCTCCCTTTCCCCTCCCGCCCTTTACCCCCCTAAAATCATCCCCCCCATTCTCCCGGTATTGATTTCCCCGCACGCCAATCCCCAAGCGCAGCGCGGCGAGCCCGGGCACCGGCGGCGCCTCCCGTCGCCCGCTTCCCGCCGGCACTGGCACCGGCACCGGCACCGGCGCTCCATGGAAGGGCAGCGGCTGCGGCCGGAGCGCCTGAAGTTTGCCCGGAGCGAGGTGCCGCGGGAGGTGGAGCTGGGGAGGGGGCGCGGGGGGCGGGGGGGGTGCTCAGCCGCCTGTCAAAGTTTGAAACTCCTTTTCCCCCCACCCTCGCACCCTCTCGGGACGCCCTCACGGGTCCCCCCCCACCCCACCCCACACACCCCCGGTACCACCCCCGGCGGGGCGGGGAGGGGGGGTGCTCTTTAAATACCGGCCCCCCGGGTGGGAGAGGGCGACAGGCGGGAGGCGACGGCCCCCGGCGGTCCCCGGCCATGGGGGTGAGCTGGGGCGCCGAGCCCCGGGGGGGGCCGGCGAGGGGCGGAGAGGGGAAGGGGTCTAGGGAGGGTGGGGGGGGGGCTCCCTCCCATCCCCCCCGCCCAGCCTTGCCTCCTCTCTCCCTCTCCCCGTGTCTCTCTCTGACTCCTGATGTTTGATCCCGCCGCGGCGCCCGCAGGGATGAGCGATGGAGGGGCCGAGCCCGGCGGGAGCCCCGTGCTGCTGGCCGAGCCCGCGGCCACCGGGCGGGCCCGGGAGAAGGCGCCGACCCGGCCGGAGCTGGAGGGCGCCCTGCGCGCCGGCGGCGGCGGCGGCGGCGGCGGAGCCGGCGGCGGCTTCAAGGACATCCCGGGAACGTCGGCGGTCAGCCCCGGCTCCTCCAAGCAGTGCGCCCCGGACACCGAGAGCCCGTCGGGGACCGGCGAGGCGGATTACTGCCGCCGCATCCTGGTGCGAGGTACGGGCACGCTCCCCGCTCCCCGCTTCCCCGGCCGGCAGTTCCCGCTCCGGGGATGGGGCATCCCCGACACCGCTTCCAGCGCATCCCGGGCGCTTCCCGCCTGCGACCTCCGGCCTCCCGGCCCCGCCGCTTGTGCCCCGGCTCTGCTGCGTGCGGCACGGACCGGGCCCGCTGCCCCAGCCCGGCTCCGCCGGCAGCGGGCTGGGAGCGGGGCCGTGCCCAGCGGGCGGCCGGGAGGGCTCCAGGGGAACAGCCCCGGGGTCACGGAACCCCCGGGCCGGCGAAGCCCCGCGGGGGACGCGCGGGCGGCGGCAGAGGGGGGACAGCATCGGCTCGGCGTTGGAAGCGATGTCGCAGGAGAAAAGCGTCACGGAGCGGCGGCGGGCGAGGGGGGGTTTATTTTTTTTTTTTTTTCCCCTTTATAATATCACCGGCTCGGCCCCGGCTGGGGCTCGGCGTTCCCCGGAGCCGCCGCGTCCCGCGTCCCGCATCCCCGCATCCCGCCCCGCCGCCCGCGCTCAGTCCCCGCCGGCCCGGGGCTCGCCGGGACCACTTCTGGCTTGTGGCGAACCCCGAGAAGTTTGGGGAGCCCTGGTGCCGGTGTCGCAGGCGGGCGGGTCCCGAGCGCTCCGCGGCTCCGGGATCCCGGGGATGCTCCGAGTCGCCGCCGCTCCTCCGGAGCCCGGGGCAGCTCGGCGGCCGCTCGGCGATCAGGGCCGAGGCCTCCCGGTGCCCAGCACAGCGCTCGGGCAGCGCGGCAGGGACCGGAGCGGCGGCCTTGACCTCCCTCCTCACCACCGCGGGGGCGGCGAGGACCGGAGCCGGGTCCGTGTTCCATCGTTATCCCGGGCTCGGGCATCCCGGGAAAGTGCCCCGCCGCTCACCGAAGCCTCTTTCGGGGTTGTCGCGATAGGCGCCCTTCGCCGACAGCCCGGTTGTCCCCCCAGTCCGAGCCGGGGACAGCGGCCGAGCAGCGGGCAGCGCCCGGGGACGAGCCCCGGGGTCCCGCCCGTGGTGTCCCCGAGTCCCCGGGGGTCGCCGAGCGGGGCCGCCGCCGGTCCCGCCCGGGTCAGGCTGGGGTCAGGCCTCTCCCACACCGGTTTCAGCCCTGCCGAGGCCGCCCCGACGGTGCTGGCACCGGGAGAGGGGCGGGGGTCGGTGCCCAAGGCCGGGGCAGGTTCTGCGCTCCCCGCCGGCCCCGGGGACCCTCACGGGGAGCGCCCGGTTTCACCATCTTGCTGCAGCCGCCACGGTGCGGACAAAATGGTGGCGAGGAGAAAACGCCGCAAATCACCGGGATTGAGCCCAAATGAAGCGGGGGGCGACGTGGCGGGGCCACCCGGGCTGCGGGGACACGGGGCCGCCGGTCCCCACCCGCCCCGGCCGCGGTGCCGCAGCCGGGCAGGGCCGGGGCCGAGCAGCGGCTGGGCCCAGGCGGAGCCTCCCGGTGGGTTTTGTGTAAAGCGGGAAGCTCAAAGGTTTATTTTTATGTTTGCAAATATATTTTTTTTTAAATATTTTGAGTTCCGCCCTCGCTGCGTGCCCGGGGAAAGGGCCCCCGCCAGCCCCGGCCCCGGTGAGGAGCGGCTGCCACGGAGCTGCCGCCAGCCCCGGTGCCGCCCCGGTGCTCGCCCGCGGTGCTTTCGGTGAAGTCGGGGGTCCTGGTGACCCCCTCACATCGGCGGGGTCCTCTCGGGGTCTCGGTCCGCTCGCCGGTCCCACGATACCGGGGATGGTCCGTGCGGGACGGAGCCTCCCGGTCACCTCCCGGGCACCTCCCGGTCACCTCCCGGCCATCCCGGTCTCGTCGCGGGTGGTTCCCGGGGATAAACGGGACGAGAACTCGGCAGCCGAGGGACCTGGGCAGTCCTGGGGCCGGTCCCGCTGTCACCACGGCCACTGCAGCCCCACGGGGCTGAGGACACATCCCGGGGTGCTCGCCTCGTTCCTCCCGGCGCTGGCCCAGCGCTGGGCCCGGTGGCCACAGAGCACACGGAGGAACCCCGGTGGCGTTCGGGGGCGCTGGGAAGGGCTGCGCGTTTCTCTGCCCCCGAGGTGCCACCATGGGCACCCCATGGCACGGAGGGGACATGCTGGGAGCTGGCAGAGGGGGTGTGCACCCTAAAAGGTCCTGGCAGCTGTGTTGGTGCAGAGCCCAGGTGGGCACGGGGTGTCCCTGTGCCAGGGTGGGGTGTCCCTGTGGATATGGGGGTGCGTGGGGTGTCCCTGTGCCACGAAAAGGTGTCCCTGGGGATTTGGGTGTCCTCTGCTCTTTTGGGGGATTTCAACCCCCCCCCCCCCCCGTGTCCTGGCTCCAGTGCCACCAGGTGTACCCCGGTCCCCAAGAGCAGGATGTGTCACCGCGGCCTCGCCAGCGAATCCCAGGCCTGTGGAACCCCTCGGGCGGTCCTGGCAGGACTGGGAAGTGTTGGGGCTCCAGGATGGGAAAAGGTTCTCAGGACGGGGTTCCCAAAGCTGGAATGGGGGGCACGGCCTGAGCACCCCAAAACCTACACTGGGGAAGGTCAGCAGGGCTGCGACCACGGGTTTGGTGTCTCCTGTGCCGCGCTGGCACCGTGGCCGTGCCCTTTTCCCTGCCCTCCCTCCGGAGCCGCTCCAGCTGCGGGGGGATAACAATAAATAATGCCCGAGCTGACGCCGAGGGCGCAGCTGCGGCCTTGGATCCGGCGGCCCCGGCATTCCCGGCTGTTGTTGTGCTGGGGCCGTGGCGTGGGCACGGACGTGGGCACGGATGCGGGCACGGGAGTGCGGACGTGGCCCGAGAGTCGTCGCCGCCTCGGCTCTTCCCACACAAAATGGTTCCCGGCGCCTTGATCCCGCCGGAAAAGCCGCTGATCCGCCTACAACCCCTTTCCTTCCCGGCAGCTCCGCGCCAACCTGTGGGGTTTGGGGTTTGGGGTGTGGGTCTGGTGCCACCACACCCTGTGCCACGCCGCTTGTCCCCAGGACTCCTTCGGTGCCACGTTCCGGGAAAGCGCCTCGGCCATGTCCCGCTGCTCCGCAGTGGGGAAGCGGATCTGGGATTGGGGTCCCTTTCCCAAATCGGTGTTTGGTCCCCATTGCCACCATCCCGGTGCCGGATCCACCACCCTCATCCCAGCTCCTTCATCCTCATCCCGGCTCTGCCGAGCCTGTGGCAGTGCCACCATTCCCATCCCAGCGCCACCGCCCCCATCCCATCCCGATCACCCCATTCCCAGCTCCATTGCCCCATTCCCGGCTTCTCCTCGCTGTTTTCCTCCTTCCTACCCCAGGAATTTTATAATCCCTTCATTCCCGACTCAGCCGGAGGGAGGGAGAGCCGTTGACTTCCAACCGGGATCCCTCCGGAATTGGGATCGAGCATCCCAAAATCAGGGCCTGGCTTGGGGCTGCTCTCTTGGAGTGACTTCCTGGCTGGATTTTAACCCTCTGGAAAAGCCCCTGGAAGCTTTGCAGGGAGGGCTCACCCAAACCAGTTCAGCACTGGTGCTACTGGAGCTCGAGGAGAGTCAGGATTTTGGGATCTAGTAAGACCCCGGAGGACGATTCCCAAGGCTCATTCTAATTCCTGGGAGCTGGGACAGAATTCCTGTTGATTTTTTTGGTCGAGTTCGTTCTTTTCCAGTGGGAAGCGAAGCCACGGAGGCTCCTCCGGAGTGGCCACGAGGCGCTTCCCACGGCCTGGGATGAAGCCGAACCCTCCGGCTTTTCTTTCCCTAAATATTCCCAACCTCGTAGAATCCATGGCCGGGAGCAGCTCGGTGCCAACAGCACTTCCCAAACTTGTCCTTTAATAGAAAACCACCCCAAAATGGAAGCTGAGCTTTCCAAGGGAATATTCCCTCCATGAGGATAATTCCGGAGGGACGGGAATTGTAATAGAGGGGAATTTTTTCAGTATTGCCAAGGAAGCAGAGAAATTTAAAATTATATAAAAATTATATGAAAATTATATGAAAATTATATGAAAATTATATGAAAATTATATTTAAAAAATCTTTAATTCCAATTCTTCCTTGGCATAAATTTCCTTTTTGCTCCTGGCTTTCCGAACTATTATTTCCAGCATGAAATGCTCCGTTTTCCAAAAAAACTTTCTGGCTTCTATTTATGTCTTTAAAAATTCCTAATTCGTGGAGATTTGTCGTCTTTCCCTAAATATTTATAAACTCAACACATTTGGGGCCAGAGGGCAGAACCAAACCATGACTTAACTCCAGCTTGTGGGATTTCCATGGATACCCCGCATCCAGCCGCTCTTTAATTCCATTTATTCACCTTTTTTCCCCCAATAACCGGATTTTTTTAGATTTTTGGACCCCTTCCTCCATTTTTTTCCCCTCGCAACCGTGGGAATTTTTTTTTTCCCCTCACGGTTCTCCCCGTTTCCCCCACAGATGCCAAAGGGACCATCCGGGAGATCGTGCTGCCCAAAGGGTTGGACCTGGACCGGCCCAAGCGGACGCGGACGTCCTTCACGGCGGAGCAGCTCTACCGCCTGGAGCTGGAATTCCAGCGCTGCCAGTACGTGGTGGGCCGGGAAAGGACGGAGTTAGCCCGGCAGCTCAACCTCTCCGAGACACAGGTGAGACCCGTGGTGGCACCTCCGGGCTGGGGACACCGCGGTGGCCGTGTCCCCAAGCCGTCGGATGCGCGGAGCGAGGGGACGACGGGATGCGCGCGGTGTTTTCCCGCTGATGGTTTTCCACCATCCCGTCCTTGGAATGGTTGGAATAGAGTTGGGGACAACCCTGAGGGGTCTGTGGGGGACGCCCTCGCTGGTGGTGTCCCCTCAAATGTCCGGCAAAGGGTCAAGGGGAGGTTGGAGATGGCTTGGAGTAATCTGGGGTCGGGAAAAGTGTCCCTGGATGAGTTTTGAGGTCTTTTCCAACCCATTCCATGATCCCGTGAAAAGCGGGAAGAGGAAGGAGAGGGGGTGACAGCAGTGGGACTTTGTGGGATTGGGATGGGTGGGAGGTGCTCCCCCTTTTCCTGCGCCCCAATCCCGGCGGGATGGGGGTGTCGCTGGAATTGGGCCTGGATCTCTTCTCCATCGCCTTCCTTGGATGATGGGGAGGGATTTTCCTGGTTTTCCTGCGCTGGGGAGATCTGGGAGAATGGATCGGGTGAGCTCTGAGGTCGGTGCCTCTGATGGGGTCGTAATGGTTTTGGGCTTAGAAATTTGTAATTAAAGAGTAATAATTAGTAATTGAATAATATTAATAATAATATTTCTAGAAAATATTCATATTATCGATATTATTATAATAATGATGAATATTCTGCCCCGTCCACCCCTTCCCTGCCGCATCTGGCAACAGCGTCGCTTCCCTCCATTCACCTAGGAAAGAATTCCAATTTTTCCGACCCTTTTTATGGAATAAACCCATCCCAGGCTCTGAGGGGTGGGATTTGGGGAGATCCTGCTGCTGGGCGAGGGGAAAATCGGCATTCTGGGATTTTTTTGGTGGCGGAGTAGGGTGAGAAGGAGGATTTCGGGTGGGATTCGGCCGTGACAGAAGTGGCCTTGGATGCCTCTTCCCGGGGTCCCAGTGTCACCTCCATGGAGCTGGGAGTGACACAGGTGGGCTTGGCCGTGTCACCCCGCGGGAACGGCTTTGTCCCCGGCACAGGCAGCTGGTGAAGGGTCCCTCTTCTTGGAGTTCCTCTTCCTGGGGTCTCTCTTCCCGAGATTTCTCTTCCCGGGGTCCCAGTGTCACCTCCATGGAGCTGGGACTGTCACGGGTGGGCTCGGCCGTGTCACACTGCGGGAAGAGCTTTGTCCCCCTGGTGAGGGGCCCCTCTTCCCGGTGTCCCTCTTCCTGAGACCCTTCTCCTCGGGATTCCTCTTCCCGGGATCCCTCTTCCTGAGGTCTCTCCATGGAGCTGGGACAGTCACGGGTGGGCTCAGCCGTGTGGGAGCAGCTTTGTCCCCCGGCACCGGCAGCCAGTGCAGGGTCCCTTTCCCAGTGTCCCTTTTTCCACTGTGTCACCTCCACAGATCCACGAGTGACCGTGGAAAGCAGGAGCACAGGATTCCAGGGAGCTGGGAACCACACTGGGGTCCCTTTTCCCAGGATTCCTCTCCTGGAGTCCCCTGGGTCACCTCCACAGAGCTGGGAGTGACGGGGGTGGCCTTGGCCGTGCCGTGACAAGGGACAAGCTGTGTGTCCCTGGTGGGATCCCTCTTCCCAAATCCCTTTTCCCAAATCCCTCTTCCCAAATCCCTTTTCCCAAATCCCTTTTCTCGAATCCCTCTTCCCAAATCCCTCCTCCCAAATTGTTCTTCCCAAATCCCTCTTCCCAAGATCCCTTTTCCCAGGGTCTCTCCATGGGCTTGGCAGAGTTTGTCCCCGTGACCAGCAGGGACATGAGGCTGTGCCCAGCAGGGTGCCAGGGTTGGGAGGGCACAGCCTTTCCTTAGGGATGAAATTCCCATCTTTTCCCGCTACTTTGGAGCCTCGCTGCTGCCTTCATCCCTGGGTGAGAAAATTCCCACCCCGTGGGCCGGGCGCTGTCGCTTCTCCTCTGCTCTCCCCTTTCCCTCACCCTTTTCCCTCCTTCATCCTTGTCTCCTTAAATTCCTTTGAATTCCTGCTTTTCACACCGTTTTTCCTTCCCCGCAGCCAATTCCCAGTTCCCAGAACCTTCTCAGCTCCCTCCCCAGCCACCCAGGCATCCATTCCCAAATTCCTCCTCTTCCTCTCCATGTCTCGTGGGATGATTTCACTCTCAGGGCATCCCCCTTTCCCTGCTTCCTGGTTTTTCATGGCCAGGATGTTTCCCTCAGGAATTCCAAGAGCTTTAAACCAAGTTTTCCAAGCCCACTTTGGGTCTGGAGGGTGCTGATCCCACCTGGATGCGGCCTGGGGGAGGGAAAAATCACCTCCAGCCCCTCCTGTCCCCCTGCAGCTCCTCCAAATAGGGATAAATCCCAACTTTCTGAGCAATCCCAGGATTTTGGGTGCTTCTGCTGATTCATTCCCGGAGCAGCTCCCAGAATTCAGGGAATTTTAGTGGCGGATCCTCAACCAGCAGCATCTCCTGGCTTTTCTTCTTGGGAGGGGGAGGAACAGATCCTTTCCAGCCCCTCCCTGCATTGGATTTTAATTCCAAGACCAGGAAGCCGCTCCTGGCTTTTCCCTGTGCCGGCACCCGTGGATGTGATGGGAAGCCTGAAGGAAAGGGGCCACCAGGGATGGGATTTTTTTGTGCCTGTGGATGTTTGGGAAAGGGCGGTGGGAAGAGGGGGGAGAGGATGATTCATCCCGGCGAGGAGGGAATGTGACGAGATGGGAAGAGACACGGTGTGATCGCAGCTGGAATGCTGCAGCCCAGCATTCCCGGGAGCGGATCCTGCAGAAATCCTGCTGGAAAAGGGGAAAATGGGAGATTTTCGAGCTCTGGTTTTACTTCCCTGGCACCTGATCCCGTTGTTTGGCAGAGTTGGAGGCGGGATGGGTTGGGGAGTGCGGGATTTGGGATTTTTTTTGGCTCTGAGTCCTGCTCCAAGAGGTGGGATCTGCAAGAAAAAGAGGGAATTATCGGGAGGAGAGGAGGGATCAGCCAGGGAGAGGGGGATCACCTAGAAAAGATGGGAATCACGCGGGAGAGAGGGTGGGATCATCCACGGAGAGCAGGGATCGCTCAGAGGAGAGGGAAAATCACCCAGGGAAGAGGGGGATCAACCCAGAAAAGATGGGAATCACCCAGGAATGAGGGTGGGATCATCCAGGGAGAGCTGGGATTGCTCAGAGGAGAAGGAAAATCACCCTGGGGAAATGGGAATTGCCTGGAATTGAGAGTGGGATCATCCAGGGAGAGCAGGGATCTCTCAGAGGAGGGGGGAAATCACCCAGAAAAGAGGGGGATCAGCCCAGAAAAGATGGGAATCATCCAGGAATGAGGGTGGGATCATCCACGGAGAGCAGGGATCGCTCAGAGGAGAGGGAAAATCACTCAGGGAAGAGGGGGATCAGCCCAGAAAAGATGGGAATCATCCAGGAATGAGGGTGGGATCACCCAGAAAAGATGGGAATCACTGGAAGTGAGGGTGGGATCATCCAGGGAGAGCTGGGATCGCTCAGAGGAGGGGGAAAATCACTCAGGGAAGAGGGGGATCAGCCCAGAAAAGATGGGAATCACCCAGGAATGAGGGTGGGATCACCCAGAAAAGATGGGAATCATCCAGGAATGAGGGTGGGATCATCCAAGGGAGAGCAGGGATCACCCAGGGGAGATGGGATTCATCCAGAGGAGAGGAGGGATCACCCAGAAAAGATGGGAATCACCCAGGAATGAGGGTGAGATCACCCAGAAAATATAGGAATCACCTGGAAGTGAGGGTGGGATCATCCAGGGCAGAGGGAGAGAATTTCGGAGCTGCTTCCACCCATCCAAGGAATTCCTCTTCCCTCCTGGGATCCACATCCCCGCTCTGCCTCCCAGTGCTTTTCCTAATTAACCCACAGATGTGATTAAACGAGTTTAATTAACCTGAGGAATGTTTCCATTGGAGAATATTTTCATGGAAATGCCGAGGCGAGCTTTGAGATCCTTGGGATGAACTGGGAAGTGACGGGGGCATCCCAAACCCATCCCAAATCCGTGGATCCGTGGATCTGGCTTTCACTGGGAAACTCCACGGGAATCCTGAAGGGAAAAGTGCCCCTTCTCAGGATTCAGGAGTCTCCAAGAGTTTTTCCAACCTCAGCCATCCCATAATTCCATGATTTCTGCCTGCTTGGCTGCTGGCAAATCCATGGGGCTTTCCTGGTGTCCCCATGGGCTCCATCCAGACCTTCTTGGGGACAACTCCTGAGCCGCCCTACAACCCAACACCCGCCCGGAGCATCCCGGGATTCCCAACATGGAGCAAAACATCTGGAAAAGGCAGAGGAGGGCTGGGAAGGTCTATTTATAGCCCGGCAATTAAGAGGAGGCTGTTAAAAATTAATCACCTCAGCTCGTTAACGGCTCCCAGTCCCCACAGGGACGGGGCTGGGGCTGCCACAGGTTTTCCTCTCCCAGGGAAAAAAAAGCAGGAAAAATAAGGCTGGGAAGAGCTGGGAGCCCCAAATCCCCGTGATTCCCATTTCCCTCTGGACTGGGACACGGTGGGAGTGATGGGATCCACCCCAGGTGATTTTGGAATTTCCAGAGGGCAGGGGTAGGTGGGATCTTGGGAAGGGATTCCTGGCTGGGCTGGAATTCCCAGAGAAGCTGTGGCCGCCCCTGGATCCCCGGAAGTGTCCAAGGCCAGGCTGGATCCACCTGGGATAGTGGGAGGTGTCCCTGGCCATGGGAAAAAAAAGCTTTAGGGTCCTTCCCAACCCAAACCAGTTGGGAATTCTGGGATCAATCCTGAGGAGGTCTCCATCCCTCCCTCATTCTATCTCTTCTGGCGGAGTTTTTTCGGGATGGGATGAATTCTTCCACCTTATTTTCCTGGAGCATTTCCCTGACCCACTTCCAGGAGGGATCTGGGCTGTTCCAGAGGATCTGGGAAGAGCATCCTGCAGCTGCCAAATCCTTGGGAGCAGGTGGCAGTAGGGGAACATCAACCCCAAAGATCCCACATTTAATGGGAGCAGGGTCACACCTGGATCCACCTGGAATGGAGGGGGATCCTAAATCCCAGTAGCCACTGGAGATTCCTGGGATTTGGGCACCTCCAGGAGCTGCTGGATCTCATTCCCACATCCCATTCTGGGTCAGAGCACGTTCCTGGAGGTGCCCAAATCCCAGGAATCTCCGGGGGGGGGGACAATAAAGCCGGCCTGGGGGGGACAATAAAGCCCGGCCTAAGCGAGGACGCCGCGGTGGCAGGGCCAGGCTGGCACAGCCCCGGGAGCCTCCCGAATTCCGGCATCAAGATCCTAAAAACAGGGCAGGGAGCTTGGTTGGGGTGATAAATTCTGGATTTTTGGGGAGTGTTCCTAAAATGGGGAGTGGGAAATTAATTGGGGTCTGCTGTGGGATAGATGAGTTGGGTATTTGGGATCCCGAAATATCCGGGGGTCTCCACGGTTCTCCAAGCACTGATGAAAAAAAATTGGGAATAATTCACCGGGATTTTTGTCATTAAGGATTTACAATCCCCTCCCCCCTCCAAAAAAAAGAAAAAATCCCGGGATTTCAGAGTTTCTGATGGAAAATTTTGACTCCCAGTGAAGCCGAACTGGGTGTTCCCAGAACAATCCCAGCATCCTCCAAGTGTGATTTAAATGTTTTCCTGAAAAAATGATCGGATTTGGGGTTGGTGATGGGTTTTGGTGATGGTTTTGGGCCAGAATTCCCACCCTGGGGTCCCATCCAGACCCCCGGGATTTCATGGAGGGTGTCCCTGCCAGGGTGGTGTCCCCACCCATCCCAGCGCTTCCCAAAACCCCAAAAATGGGAGAATTCCCCTCCAGCTTCACTGGCGTGCCCAAATTTTCCATTTCCAAAAGGCTCTGGAGCACCCGCGAGGTTCCCTGGCTGTGAAGCCGGGAATATTCGGAATATTGGAGCAGGAGCCGGACACAGGCCCGTCTTCTGGCTGGAATTTTGGGTGGGAAAGGGGCTGCGCAGGGAATGGGCTCCCAGATGAGGGTCAGGGACAATTCCCACAGCGCTGGTGGCTGGAACCACATTCCCAAAGGCGGCGGAGGAGGGTTTGGAATGGTTGGCGCAGCAGGAAGCGCTGGAATGGCGGCCGAGGGATGAATCCATCCCCGCTCTCCCGGCACGGGGAGAGGCAGAAGGGTCACGGAGCCGTCGTTACAAAACCCGCGGGTCCGGGCAGCGATCCCAAAAGATTACACAATGCTGGGATCCGGGATGTGGGATCTGAACCTACGCGGAGCCCCAGTGGGGCCGGAGAGAGGAGAAGAGAGGAGGGAAAAGGAGGAGAAGGAGAAGGAGGAAGGTGGTGCGGGATGATGGCGGAGCGGAGGCTCCTGCCGGCGGTCGGGAGCTAATCCCGGCCGATTCCCACTCGGCAGCCAGGAATAGCGCGAGATGGCGGAGCCGGGGGCCACACGTGCGCCGGGAGCGCGTGACGGAGCCGGGGTCAGCGCCGGGGCAGCGCTGCCAAAAACAAACACCACTAAAAACCCCAAACACGGTCCCGGAGTCGCAGAGCGGGGTCAGGATTGGCCTGTTCGGTGGATAAACACTGGGAAAATGGGCTCCGGTGTTTTTTGGGAATGCGGGAGTGCCGGAGCGCGTGCTGATGGTATTTTAGGATTTGGGTGAGCAGGGTGGGGGTTTGGGATCCCAGGCAGGAGCGATTCCCATCATGGCTCGGCCCCAGCGTGACGGGAATAGGGGATGAGGGTGGAAAGCAGGAGCTGTTATGAGAGGAGGGCACTTCCCGGTCGTCTCCGTGTGGTGCTTTGGGATGCTGGGATGGATGGATGGATGGATGGATGGATGGATGGATGGATGGATGGATGGAGGGATGGAGGGATGGATGGGGTCAGTGTCAGGGCAGGGCTGCCCAAAAATAACCACCATTAACAATCCCAAAACATGGTCCCGGAGTCACGGAGCTGGATTCCCATTGGGCGGATGAACACGGCGAGAACGAGGGGCTCCGGTGGTTTTTGAGAATGTGGGAATGCTGGAGTGCGTCGTGTTGATATTCCTGGGATCTGGGTGGACAGGGATGGGGGTTTGGGATCCCGCTGGGATGGCTCGGGAGCAATTCCCAGTGTGATGGGAACAGCAGATGAGGATGGAAAATGGGAGGAATAAAAAGAGGAGGGCACTTCCCGGCTCTTTCAGTGTGGTGTTTTGGAATGCTGGGATGGATGGATGGATGGATGGATGGATGGATGGATGGATGGATGGATGGAGGGATGGATGGATGGATGGATGGATGGAGGGATGGATGGATGGAGGGATGGATGGAGGGATGGATGGAGGGATGGAGGGATGGATGGAGGGATGGATGGAGGGATGGATGGATGGATGGATGGATGGATGGAGGGATGGATGGATGGATGGATGGATGGATGGATGGAGGGAGGGATGGATGGAGGGATGGATGGATGGATGGATGGATGGATGGATGGATGGATGGAGGGAGGGATGGAGGGAGGGAGGGATGGATGGATGGATGGAGGGATGGAGGGATGGATGGAGGGATGGATGGATGGATGGAGGGATGGAGGGATGGATGGAGGGAGGGATGGATGGAGGGATGGATGGATGGAGGGATGGATGGATGGATGGAGGGATGGATGGATGGATGGAGGGATGGAGGGATGGATGGAGGGATGGATGGAGGGATGGATGGATGGATGGATGGATGGATGGATGGATGGATGGATGGATGGAGGGAGGGATGGATGGAGGGATGGAGGGAGGGATGGATGGATGGATGGATGCACGGATGGATGGATGGACGGATGGACGGATGGATGGATGGAGGGATGGAGGGATGGACGGATGGAGGGATGGACGGATGGATGGATGGATGGACGGACGGATGGATGGATGGACCGATGGAGGGATGCACGGATGGATGGATGGACGGATGGACGGATGGAGGGATGGACCGATGGAGGGATGGATGGACGGATGCACAGACGGATGCACGGATGGATGGATGGACGGATGGAGGGATGGACGGACGGATGCACAGACGGATGCACAGATGGCTGGTTTCTGGGCCAAAAACCCACACAAACCCCCAGCTCACGGAGATCCATGGAATGATGAGCTCCCACCCTTGGCCTTCCCATCCCCGGAGCGATGGGACTCTCGGCCTGCGGTGAGGGGTCTCCGTTGGGATTCCCCACCTGGGATTAATTCCTTTGGTGGCTCAGAGGTGCCTGGGGAAGGGCGGGGATGGGAACAGCAGCCCTGTGTCCCCAGGCCAGGAATCCCAGCCTCCCGCGCTCTCTGAGGTCACGGCACCAGATTCCAGGGCTCCAACCCCACCTGGGCTCGTCCTGGTGCTGGCAGCCGTGGAGAACCGGCACGGAGCCGACGCCGTGGGCTCCCGGTGGTTCCGTAGGCCCCGGATAACGCCGTGGTCCCATTTCTATTCCCGTGCGCTGCTTCCTGCACCCTGCCTGGGATCAGGGAATTGGGACGGGCGGGGAGATGCGGGAGACGCGACCCCATCCCGAAGCTCCGCTTTGGGAAGCGCGTGCGGCTCCTCGGATGCCGGCGGGATCCGGCATTCTGAGCGCGGTGACATTTGGGGTGACATTCCGGGTGCCAGGGAGAAGAGAAGGTGACGCCTTCCTGGAGTCGAGGGGATGAATCCTTAGGGAAGGGATTCGTGGGAGGAGGAGAAATCCACCAGGATCTCGGGGGCTCGTTCGGTTGTGGAATAGGGGGCGGGAAAACAAAATAAAATAAAATAAAATAAAATAAAATAAAATAAAATAAAATAAAATAAAATAATAAATAAAATAAAATAATAAAAAAAATAAAATAAGGTAAGAAAAATAAAATAAAATAAAATAAAATAAAATAAAATAATAAAAAAATAAAAATAAAATAAAGTAAGAAAAATAAAATAAAATAAAATGATAAAAAATAAAATAAAATAAAGAAGAATAAAATAAAATAAAATAATAAAAAAGTAAAATAAAATAAAGTAAGTAAAATAAAATAAAATAAAATAAGAAAAATAAAATAAAATAAATAAAATAAAATTTAAAATAAAATAAAATAAAATAAAGTAAAATATGAAAGATAAAATAAAATAAAATATGAAAGATAAAATAAAATATAATACGAAAAATATAATAAAATATGAAAAATATAATAAAATGTGAAAATATAATAAGATAAAATATGAAAAATGAAATCAAATCAAATGAAAAATTAAATGAAATAAATTGAAAAATGAAATTAAATTAAATGGAATAAAATAAAATAAAATAAAATAAAATAAAAATAGTAAAATGAAAGCAAATTGGCTCAGGGAAAAAGAAGAGAATGGAATAAAAAATGGGGAAATAAAATAAAATAGAATAAAGCAAAATAAGTTGAAATAGGGTAGGAGAGAACAAGATAAAATAAAGTACACGATAATTCGATTCAATTTAATAGAAGACGAGAATAAAATAAAGAGTGAAATGAAATGAAATGAAATGAAATGAAATGAAATGAAATAAAATAAAATAAGGAAAATCATCAATATCACAATATATAAACATATAATTTAAAAGAAAATATAATATGACATAAAATATATATTACATTATATATTACATTAAATGCCTTATATATTCTATATTCTATATTCTATATTCTATATTCTATATTATATATTATATAATAATAATAGATATTACTATTGTTATAACTTAATACAAAATAACCAGGCAATAGAATATTTAACATACAATAGAAAACAGAATAAAATACAAGAAAATACTTATATAAAATACCTAATAACGAATACACATTTATCTATTTCTCTAAAATAGCGGGTATATCTAGAATTTATACATATATTTCATTTCCCAATAATAAACTCAATATTTTACGATTTCATAGCTCCCCATGGACTCTTTCCCAGCCTTTTGGGGTTGGGGATTCCTTTTTCCCGGATTCCCATTCTCTTTGGCGTTGTCTTCACCCTCTGGATCAGGCTGGGAGAGCTGGGAATGTTGCCCCGGAGAAGGGAAGGAGCCAGGGAGAGCTGCGAGCCCCTTGCAGGGCCTGAAGGGGCTCCAGGAGAGCTGCAGAGGGACTGGGGCCAAGGCCTGGAGGGCCAGGAGGCAGGGAATGGCTTCCCAGTGGGAAAGGGGAGCTTGGGCTGGGATGTTGGGAAGGAATTGCTGGCTGGGAGGGTGGGGAGGGGCTGGGCTGGAATTGCCAGAGCAGCTGGGGCTGCCCCTGGATCCCTGGGAATGCCCAAGACCAGGCTGGGATGGACTTGGATCCACCCTGGGACAGTGGGAGGTGTCCCTGCCCATGGAATTGGAAGGGATTCAAGGTCCCTCCCATCCCAAACCATTCCGGAATTCTGGGATTTATAAATCCCTACTCTCCTCACACCTCAGCCGGGGCCGTGTCTCGCGCGCTGCCTCTCCCGGAGCTTTTCCGGGCCATCCACACGGCTCCGTCCTCCCTGTCCCCGGAGTGTCCCCTGCCCGTGTCACCTCCCGTGTCCCATCCCTGGGCACATCCAGAAGCGCTTCCCTGCATCCGCCTCCAACCCCACTGGAATGTCCTGTGTGGGGCTGGGGATTTGGAGCCGCCAGCAGCCCTGGGCGATTCCCGGGAATTCTGACCCCTTGTCCCCAGAGCAAAACATCTGGGAATCGGTTTTCCCTGGGAAAGGATGGCCTTGATCTCGCTCTCCTTCCCACCATGGATTGGCAGGAAAAAAGATATTCCAGAGGGTTGGAGTGGTGCCCACGGGGAATATTCCTTGCCCTTCCTCCGGGATAAACTGGGAGTGGTGCCACCGCTGCGGCACCAGTTGGCCCAGGGATGTGGATGAGGAAGGAATTTGCAGTTTTAGGGAATAAAACCTCGTCAAAGCCAATTTGGGCAAGTTCTCCATGGGATTTGTGGAAGAATCCCGAGTGGGAGGAGCTGGAGTTGCGGGGGGGTGGAGCAGGATGGAGGATGAGGCCGGAGGGGAATTACTCATGGATGTGTCAAGGATTGAGCTGATCCACATCCACCGGGAGGAATTTGAGGATAATGGAGGCTGAAAAGGACAGGGAGCCACTAATTGGGGACAGGCTGGGGACAAACTTCAGCCACGCGGCTCGGAGATGTCACCGGGGCGGCTGGGGACGGGCTGGGGTCACCCTGCGGGATCGAGGGGACATTTTTGGGGTGCAGTGCTGGGATCTGCGGCGTGGTGGGCACGGAGAGGAGCTGGGGAGGGGAATCCGGGATGGGGGAATCTCCTCAGAAAGGCTCCTCTTGCCCTACGGACCCCATTCCGCAGCGGAATTCCGTGTCAGGATCATCGTGGAGCCATGGAATGGTTTGGGTTGGGAAGGGATCTTCAATCCCAGCCCATTCCAACCCCGACACTTCCCACCATCCCAGGTGGATCCAAATCCATCCAGCCTGGCCTTGGACATTCCCAGGGATCCAGGGGCAGCCCCAGCTGCTCTGGCAATTCCAGCCCAGCCCCTGCCCACCCTCCCAGCCAGCAATTCCTTCCCACCATCCCAGCCCAAGCTCCCCTTTCCCACTGGGAAGCCATTCCCTGCCTCCTGGCCCTCCAGGCCTTGGCCCCAGTCCCTCTGCAGCTCTCCTGGAGCCCCTTTAGGCCCTGCAAGGGGCTCGCAGCTCTCCCTGGCTCCTTCCCTTCTCCAGGGCAACATTCCCAGCTCTCCCAGCCTGATCCAGAGCAGAGGGGCTCCACAATCCTGGAATGCTTTGGGTGGGAAAGGACCTGGAATCCCATCCCATCCCAATCCATCCATGGGCAGGGACACCTCCCGCTGTCCCAGCTGGATCCAAGCCCCAGTGTCCAGCCTGGCCTTGGGCACTGCCAGGGATCCAGGGGCAGCCCCAGCTGCTCTGGGAAGCCTTGCTGGGCTCAGCAGGGATCGTCTGGAATCCCATCAGAGCAGGAACATGGAGGGACAGGAGCCAGGGAATGGCTTCCCACTGGAAAAGTGGAGATTTAGATGGGATATTCGGAAGGAATTGCTGGCTGGGAGGGTGGGGAGGGGCTGGGCTGGAATTGCCAGAGCAGCTGGGGCTGCCCCTGGATCCCTGGGAATGTCCAAGGCCAGGTTGGATCCACCTGGGATTGTGGGAGTGTCCTGGGGCAGTGGGATCTTGGAGCAGCCCCTGGTTTGGGATCAGGGATGGGGCTGCTCCTCATCCCAGAGGATGCTCCAGAGCCTCCCACTGGCTCCAACCTCCCCAGAAGAGCGGGATGGGGCTGGAGATGTCAAACCTGATCCATGGGCTCATCGTGTCCATCCTCAAGGACAACATCCTGGTGATGGGATCCTGAATTGCTGGATAGGGAATGTTTGGAGCAGAGAGTGCTGGGAACGTCCATCCTGTACGGATCCACACCAGGCCTTCGTTAAGGTGTCACTAATTAGATGGGTTTTGGGGCTGCCTGGATCCTCTCTGGCCCCACCACTGTGGGTTTGGGATCTGCAATTCCCAGGATTCAGCTGCTCCAGGAGATGGGGCAATTCTTTGTCAGGTCACCATGTCCAGGGACCATCCCAGTGGTCAGCATGGAGTGACCAGTGGGGGTCAGTGGCATGGGGACATCAGCCCTGGGGACCTGGCTGTGTTCCGAAAACCATGCCAGTGGTCAGCATGGAGTGACCAGTGGGGTCAGTGGCATGGGGACATCAGCTCTGGGGACCTGGCTGTGTTCCCAAAACCATCCCAGTGGTCAGCATGGAGTGACCAGTGGGGTCAGTGGCATGGGGACATCAGCTCTGGGCACCTGGCCCTGTTCCCAAAACCATGCCAGTGGTCAGCATGGAGTGACCAGTGGGGTCAGTGGCATGGGGACATCAGCTCTGGGGACCTGGCTGTGTTCCCAAAACCATCCCAGTGGTCAGCATGGAGTGACCAGTGGGGTCAGTGGCATGGGGACATCAGCTCTGGGCACCTGGCCCTGTTCCCAAAACCATGCCAGTGGTCAGCATGGAGTGACCAGCGGGGTCAGTGGCGTGGGGACACCACCCCCGATGGCCTGGTGGCAGTGAGGGCCTCCGTGTCCCCGTGCGGGTGTGGCGGGCAGGGGATGTCCCCGAGGGGTGGCCGCGGGCTGGCAGTGCCCGGCGGTGGCCGCGTCCCCCGGGCTCCGGCGTGCCCAGGGAGGGACCGGAGCTGCGGGACTTGCCCCAGCCCACGCTCCACTAGCCCCACACTGTGGCTCCTTTGTCACCGAGGGCCCGGCCTGTCCCCAGCGAGCCGCCGGTGACTCCGGGAGGAGTCCGGGACCTGCTGGCCCCGCAGCCGCCGGGCCCGCTCGCCCCCGCCCCCCCTAACCCGAGTGTCTTCCCATCCGTGTCCTTCCCTCACCTCCGTGTCCGTCTGTCCGTCCCTCCCGCCTCTCTCTGTCTCTCTCTCTGCCTCTCCTGCCCCTCTGCTCTGCCAGGGAGGGGAGCGGGGCCGCCATCCCGAGGGGGGCCGGGGCAGTTTTGGGGCCGGGAGCCGCGGGCTGGGGGCCCTGGGGTGGGCACGGCAGTTTTGGGGCGCGGGGATCCCGAGGGACTCGCTCCTGGCCTCGGCCAGGATGGGGCGTGGGTGTCCCCAGCTGGGTCGGTACCCAGGAATCCGGGGCCACCAGAAGCCACCCTGTTCCCTCACGAGTCAGCCTGGGCCAGGAATTTGGGGTTGAGGAGCATCTCCAAGGAGAATCCAGCCTGTCCCGTAGCTCAGCATTCCCGGGAAATGCCGAGAGGGAGAGCCGAGCACGGCTTGGGGTGGGGGGAGCCCCGAGCTCTGGGCTCCCATCCTCAAGGTCCCATCCCTGGAGCGACATTCCTTGGGTCCCATCCCAGGGAAAGGAGCCTGGGGTCCCGGGGATCCCATCCCTGGGCTCCTGTGCCGTGTCCCATCCCTGCAGTGCCATCCATGGCGGCCCCATTCCAGGGACAGGAGCCTGGGGTCCCTGGGGTCCCATTCCTGGGGTCCCATCCATGGGGTCCCATCCCAAGGACCGGAGCCTGAGGTCCCATCCATGGGATCCCATTCCTGGGGTCCCATCCCTGAGGTCCCATCCATGAGCTCCCATTCCTGGGGTGCCATCCATGGGGTCCCATCCCAAGGACAGGAGCCTGAGGTCCCATTCCTGGGGTCCCATCCCTGGAGTCCCATTCCTGGGATCCCATCCCAAGGACAGGAGCCTGGGGTCCCATCCCTGGGGTCCCATCCCAAGGACAGGAGCCTGAGGTCCCATCCATGGGGTCCCATTCCTGGGGTCCCATTCCTGGGGTCCCATTCCTGGGATCCCATCCCACGGACAGGAGCCTGAGGTCCCATTCCTGAGGTCCCATTCCTGGGGTGCCATCCATGGGGTCCCATCCCAAGGACAGGAGCCTGAGGTCCCATTCCTGAGGTCCCATTCCCGGGGTGCCATCCATGGGCTCCCATCCCTGGGCTGCTCTCCCAAACCCCATCCCCAGGCTCCCATTTTTGTGCTCCCATTCCCGGGGTCCCACCCTCAGCCTTCACTCCCTGGGAGTCCCACCTGCAGGCTCCAGCCCCTCTCCCTGCCGGCTCCTCAGGAATTCTCCCTTTCCCTGGAAGCGCGGAGGGAGGATCTGGCTTGGGGGTTAATTTTAATTACGTCTCTCTCTCTCTCTCTCTCGTATCTCTCGCTCTCTCCCGGTTCTCGCCTCTCTCTTCCCGGTCCCCCCGCGCTCTCTTTCCGTCCGTGCCTTCCTGTCCCCCCCCCCTTCCCCTCCCTCCCTCCCCACCCCGTGTCCCTCCCCGCTCCCTCCCCAGGTCAAGGTGTGGTTCCAGAACCGCCGCACGAAGCAGAAGAAGGACCAGAGCAGGGACTCTGAGAAACGCTCCTCCAGCAGCACCTCCGAGTCCTTCGCCACCTGCAACATCCTGCGGCTGCTGGAGCAAGGCCGCCTCCTGTCCGTGCCGGCCCCCCCGAGCCTCCTGTCCCCCACTTCCAACCCCATCTCCAGCCCCGCGGGCAACCGAGGCGGCCTGGCCACGCCGGGCCCCGCATCCCCGGGGCTGGGCGGCGGCAGCAGCTCCCCGGTACCGGCACCCTTCAGCCTGCAAGTCCCGTCTCTCGCCGCTTCCTCCTCGTCGTCGCCGTCGTCATCGTCGTCGCCGCGGCTGCCGGGGGGCCCGCTGTGTTTTGGGGGGCCACTGCTGGGCAACCTGCACGAGTTGCCCGGTGCCTACGGACTGGGCGCGTCCGCGTTCGAGCCTTACACGCGGCTGGAGAGGAAGGACAATTCTATACCCGGCAAGAAGCCGAGCCCTTAAAGCCCCTGGCAAAAAGGCGTCACCTCCCCGCCCAGCCCGGATCGTCCCCAGAGCCACCCGAGCCCTGGGAATTGCCCCCCGCCGCCCCCGGGAAGCTCCCGTGGGAATGGCAGCTCGCCGCTGATGGAGCCGTGGATGTCGCCAAAGCTCAGCTGGTGACACCCTGAGGTGTCGCTCGGGGGCCGGTGGCACCGGGGCTGCCACCGAATCCCCGCTCCAGGTATCGCCGGGGGGGGGGGGGTGGCGGCTGTGCCGGGTGTCCCTTACGGGGCGGGGGGGGGGTGGACAACAGAGCCCTGGTCATTCCGGACTGCTGGGGTCACCCCGAAAGGGACAGCGCGAGGTGGCGCCGGGCTCTGTCCCCGCGGCGTCACCTCGGAGAAGCGCCGTGCCTCAGTTTCCCCACCTGCGGCGGGCGCAGTGTCCTGGCTGAGGTCACCCCGGTGGCCGCAGGGTCCCTGCGCTGCTCCCGTGGGGTGTTTGTCCTCTGGCGGCTCCGGGGACCTGGCTGATGTCCCCAGCGCCGCCACTTGTCCCCGTGGTCGGAACAAGCGGCTGCCGCCACCCCTGGGGACACCCGCAGGCTCCTCCAAAACACCGCCCTGCCCCGTTTTGGGGTCGTTCCCACCCTGGCAGACCCCACAGGGATCCCCTCCGACCTCCCCGAGGGGCTGTAGGTCACTGTCGCGACCCCCGCAAAGACACCCCGCCAGCTGGGGACAGTCGTGACAGGGTCCCACCGAGGGCGTCTTTGCCATCAGCACCCCCAAATCCGCTCTGGGGTGGCACCGCCGTGACCCCATCCTGACATTGGCCTTGCAGCACCCGCCACACCCCCCCCTTGTCACCTGTCACAGCCAAGGTCCCTCCCCGGGGGTCCCAGAGGGTGACAATGGCTTCCTGCGGGGCGGGATCCGCCTCGGGCGGGCTCGGTGGGGCTCAGGGTGGGGTTGGGGACCAGCGGGGCGTTGCATGAGGTGGCCCTTGGGGACAGGGGCAGCTGCTGGGGGAGGGCTGTGGTGGGAGTGTCACCTTGGCGGGACACCCTGGGGTGCCATCACCTTGCCCAGGTGTCCTGTGGTGGCATCACTTTGTCACCCTGTGGTGGCATCACCTTGCCCAGGTGTCCTGTGGTGCCATCACTTTGTCACCCTGTGGTGGCATCACCTTGCCCAGGTGTCCTGTGGTGCCATCACTTTGCCACCCTTTGGTGGCATCACCTTGCCCAGGTGTCCTGTGGTGCCATCACTTTGTCACCTTGTGGTGCCATCACCTTGTCCAGGTGTCCTGTGGTGGCATCACTTTGTCACCCTGGGGTGCCATCACCTTGTCCAGGTGTCCTGTGGTGGCATCACCTTGCCCAGGTGTCCTGTGGTGGCATCACTTTGTCACCCTGTGGTGGCATCACCTTGCCCAGGTGTCCTGTGGTGGCATCACTTTGTCACCTTGTGGTGGCATCACCTTGCCCAGGTGTCCTGTGGTGCCATCACTTTGTCACCCTGTGGTGGCATCACCTTGCCCAGGTGTCCTGTGGTGCCATCACTTTGTCACCTTGTGGTGCCATCACCTTGCCCGGCTACCCCGCGGTGTCCCCACCTTGCCAGGACACCCCGTGGTGGCATCACCAGCTCCCCCGCAGTGCCACCACCCCCGCTGTGACAGGACCAAGGGGACATCCCGAGCCCCCTCCCCACGCCCAGCCCTGGGGGCTCCCCCACACCCCCAACCCCGCCGCTGTTGGTTAATTAATTCATTCATAACCGTAATTAACACTGACCACCCCACCCCACCCCCGGGTTGCTGCTCCTTATGGGGACACATCCCCCGGCCCGCGAATTCCCAGGATTTTGCAGGGAAATATTTAAAATAAATGATTTTATGAGAAGCTTTCCGGCATTTTTTTTTTTCCCCGATAACCGAGGATTTTTTTTTTTTAGGGAATTTTATTTATCGGAGCGTTTTAAAGGGAGGGCTCGGGTGGGGAAACTGAGGCAGGGACAGGGACAGGTGACAATCCTACCTGTCGCCCCCCCCCCCCCCCCCCCCCGCCGGCACCGACCTGGAATTCGCCTGGAATTGCTCCAACCGCGGCATCCCAACGATGTTTGGGATTTTCCAGGACACCCCTAATCCCTTAATTTATGTTGATCCCGCCTCTCCCATCCCTCCCGATCCAGGTGGAGCCAGGACAGGGAAGCGGCCGTGTCCCCACCTCTGGAATTCTGTCCCCAACCCCACGCGGGCCTCACTTGGTTTTGCTTTTCCCTCTTCCCAGGCGACTCCAGCGGGGGATTTTTCCAACCCGGAAAAATTCCTGGGATGAAATCTGGTGGAGAAGTGACCCCCAGACCCCTCAACCTCCGTGGCTGGAGGGGATTCGGGGACATTTCGGGGAAACCAAAGCCCGGGTTGGGATGAGGGGAGGGGGGGGAAGTCCCTGATGTGGGAGCATCCTTGGGAATTTCCTCCCGCTTCTCCAGCGATGCCGAGGGATCCGCGGGAATCCCGGGCTGCTCCTTCTTGCCCATTTGACCCCAAAAGGCGCTTCCGCAAATTTTGGCTTCTCCGAAGTTCCCTTCTCCCAAGCGAAGCTGTCGCGGGGCTCGGGGACACCTTGGGGACACCCCCAGTTTGTCCTACTCGGTGCCAGGGGCTCCTCCAGTCTGGGATGATTGGAAAACCAACAGCTGGATGTGGAATTTTAAGGGAAAATGTGCTTTCTCGTGGTTTCTAATGTTAATAAAAGTCACCTCCTGCCTCCTGCAGCCTCCTCCTCCATCGCCTGTGGGATCCAAGGCTGGGCGTTCCCCTCAATCCCACCCTCTTCCCATCCTTTTCCCAATCCCTATCCTTATCCCCATCCCCATCTCTTTCCTTATCTCATACCCCTTACCTTTTATCCCTATCCCTTATCGCTGTTCCATTTCCTTAGCTCTTATCTCTACCCCTATCTCTCTACCCTTCCGCCTACCCCTATCCCCATCCCTACCCCTTATCGCTCTCCCGCTGTCCCTACCGTTATCCCTTATCCCTGTTTTTATGCCCTATCTCTGGTCCCTACCCCATCCCTTATCTCTGTCTTTATTCCTTATCCCTGCTCCTATTCCCATCCCTATCCCGCCCCCTATCACTGCCTGTATCCTTCTCCCTACACCATTCCCTACCCCTTACCCCTACTCCTTATCCCTACCCCTATCCCTTAGCCCCATCCTTATTTTTATCCCTACCCCTTATCCCTATCCTTACTCTCATCGCTTATCCTATCCTTATTCTTTAGCCCTGTCCTTATCTCTATCCCTATCCTTTATTCCCTATCCCCACCCCGTTATCTCTAGCCCTACCCCTTATCGCTTAGCCCTCTCCCTATCCCCATCCCTACCCCTTATTCTTATTCCTACCCCAATGCCTCATCCCTATCCTTATTCCTTGTCTCTACCCTTTATCCCTATCCCTCTTCTGATCCCGGTCCTTTATCCCTATCCCTACCCCTCTACCCCTTATCGCTATCCGTACCCCTATCCCGCATCCCTGTTCTTATTCCTTATCCCTATCGCCATCCCTACCCCTTATCCCTATCCCTATCCCTACCCCTTATCCCTATCCCAATCCCCATCCCTACCCCTTATCCCTATCCCTATCCCTATCCCTACCCCTTATCCCTATCCCAATCCCCATCCCTACCCCTTATCCCTATCCCTATGCCTATCCCCATCCCTACCCCTTATCCCTATCCCTATCCCTATCCCTTATCCCTATCCCTATCCCTACCCCTTATCCCTTATCTCTATCCCTATCCCTTTCCTTATCTCCGACCCCTTAGCCCTGTCCTTTATCCGTACTCCTTATGCCATTCCCTATCCCTTATCCCTTTCCCTATCCTTATCCCTATCCCATTCCCTCTCCCTATCCCTCTCCCTAGGCCATTCCCTATCCCATTCCCATTCCCTATCCCTATCCCTATGCCATTCCCATTCCCTATCCCATTTCCTCTTCCTCTCCCTATCCCTACCCCTGTCCCTATCCCTATGCCATTCCCTAACCCTAACCCTATCCCATTCCCTATTCCTATCCCTATGCCATTCCCATTCCCTCTCCCTATCCCTATCCCTTTCCCTATCCCTATTCCTATCCCTATGCCCTTCCCATTCCCATTCCCTCTCCCTCTCCTTATCCCTCTCCCTCTCCCATTCTCTCTCCCGATCCCTCTCCCTATCCCTATGCCTCTCCTTCTCCCGATCCCTCTCCCTATCCCATTCCCTTATTCCTCTCCCGATCCCTCTCCTCCCTCTCCCTATCCCATTCCCTATCCCATTCCCTAATTCCTCTCCCTATCCCACTCCTGATCCCTCTCCCTATCCCATTCCCTTATTCCATTCCCTCTCCCTTTCCCGATCCCTCTCCCTATCCCATTCCCTACCCCCATCCCGGCTCCCGGGATCCCGGCTCCGGCCGCTCCCTCCCTCTGTTTACAGCCAACACGGTGCCGCCCGTGTCGCCGGTGTCACCTTCGCTGCCGGTGTCACCTTTGCTGCCGGTGTCACCTTTGCTGCCGGTGCCGCCGGTGTCGCCGGTGTCACCTTTGCTGCCGGTGTCACCTTTGCTGCCGGTGCCGCCGGTGTCGCCGGTGTCACCTTTGCTGCCGGTGTCACCTTTGCTGCCGGTGTCACCTTTGCTGCCGGTGTCGCCGGTGTCACCTTTGCTGCCGGTGTCACCTTTGCTGCCGGTGCCGCCGGTGTCGCGGGCGGGGCCGCCCCGGGCGGGCGGGACCGGCGGGGGCCGGGCCGAGGTGACAAAACCGGGGCGTGCTGCCGTGTCCTGCCCGGCGGGACCGGGACCGTGACGGGGACAGGGACAGGGCCATGGCCGCCACCAAGGTGACAGCAGCCGTGACAGAGCTGGCGGCCGCCCGCGAGCACGGGCTGGCCGTGACCCGCGACTTCCAGAGCAACCCCCGGCTGAGTGAGTGGGGGACACCGGGGGGACACCGAGGGGACACCGACGGGAGGACACCGAGGGGGGAGCCCCGGGAAGGGGGCGGGACACCCCTCTGTCCCCGAGCAGGGCGGTGGCGGTGGCAGGGACGAGTGGGTGACACCGGGCAGGGGTGGCGGGGTGGGTGGCACTGGGTTAGGAAGGGACAGGGGGGGTGGCACTGGGACAGGCAGGGGTGACAGGGACGAGTGGCTGGCACCGGGTCAGGAAGGGATGGCAGGGATGGGTGAAGGGGTGACACTGGCTCACGAGGGGACAGCTGGGTGGCACTGGGGCAGGCAGGGTGGCCACGTGTGTCTCTCGGGGGGACACGGGGACAGCGTGGGGCTGCGGGGGTGTCCCCTCCTGGGGACCGCACCCACAAGGACCGGGGAAGGTGTCCCGACCCTGAGGGACACCTGTGGGACGCACCTGTGGCTGTGGTGACACCCCAGACATGCCGGGGTGCCCCGGCTGTCCCTTCCCGCTGTGTCCCCATCCCACGGCGACATCGGGACGCCTGGCCCCGTGCCAGCGCCACACCGGGGTGCGCCAGCCCCCCGTCACCTTGTCCCCAAGCCCCCGCTGGCACCAAGGGCGACCTTTGTGCCTTCGCCGCCGGGAGTTTGGAAGTCACACTCTCTCGGGATGTCACCTCCCGCCGTCCCCAACCGTGGTGGCTCCGGGTTGGCACGGTCCCTGCCGAGCCCAGCTGGGCCCTGCCGGCCAACCCGCCGTGTTTTGCTGTCAACAGCGGCCACCCGCGGGTCACTCGTGCTCGGGTCACCCCGGCAGAGCGCCAGCCCTTGGCTCGGGTGCCACCCGCGTGTCCCTTTGCCGGGCAAAACCGCCCCGATTTCGTCCCGCCGGCCGCGTTTTGTCCCCTCCAGGGTGTCGGCCGTTTTGTCCCCTCCAGGGCCGCGTTTGTCCCCCCCGCTCTGCCCGGCCGAACCCCCGGCACCGCCACCCAGGAGGGGACAAAGTCCCTGCCCGCGGTGTGTCCCCTGTCACCCAGGTGGGGACAGCTGGAGGAGGGGGGGGACAGGAGGGTCCCCAGCGCCCCAAAATGTGCTGGGAGGGGACAGAGGAGGTGCAGGAAGGGCCCAGCAAGTGGGACAGAGGGGGGGAGCTGGCGGTGACATTCGGGGGGTCTGGACACCCCCTGAGTATGGGGAAGTGTGGGGCTGAGGGCGCCTGAGCTCGTGGGGGTGCAGAGTGCCCCCAGTTTGGGGTCCCAGTTTGGGATCCCAGTCCCAGTTTGGGGTCCCAGTTTGGGTTCCCAGTTTAGGTTCCCAGCGTGGGGTCCCAGTGTGGAGTGCCAGTTTGGGGTCCCAGTGTGGGGGTCCCAGTTTAGGTCCAAGCGTGGGGGTCCCAGTATGGACCAGTATGGAGTGCCATTTCGGGGTCCCAGTTTGGGGTTCCCAGTTTGGGGTCCCAGTTTGGGGTTCCCAGTTTGGGGTCCCAGTTTGGGCTGTCCCAGTTTGGGGGTCCAAGCGTGGGGTCCCAGTGTGGAGTGCCAGTTTAGGGTCCCAAGCGTGGGGTTCCAGTTCGGGGTCCCAGTGTGGAGTGCCAGTTTGGGGTCCCAGATTGGGGTCCCAGTTCGGGGGTCCCAGTTCGGGGTCCCAGTTTAGAGTCCCTATTTAGGGTCCCAGTGTGGGGTCCCAGTTCGGGGTCCCAGCGTGGGGTTCCAGTTCGGGGTCCCAGTTTAGGGTCCCTATTTAGGGTCCCAGTGTGGAGTTCCAGTTCGGGGTCCCAGTTCGGGGTCCCAGTTTAGGGTCTCATCTTGGAGTTTGGGACACAGAAAACAGCAGAGGACGATCCCGGGACACTCCCAACCCTTGGCCACCCCACGCTGCCAGCTGGACAGGAATGGGGCAGCCGTCACCCCACAATCCCACCACCCTCCACCCCACAAGAAACCCCCCATCCCTCCACCCTTCCTCTTGGCTCCCTTTCCTTTAGGATCCAGCCCTGGAATCCCCATCCCCTCACCTCCCACCCCCCTCCAGCCCTGTTTTGTCTGCCACGGCGAGCCCGGCGATTGAATTTCCCTATTTTTTCCCCCTTTTTTTATTTTTCCCCCCCCCCTCTCCTCGTTGCCTTCACGCTTGGCTGGGGCCGCCTTTCTTCGGCTGCCCTCACATGACTGTGCAGGTGTGGATGGGAACCGCCGGGCCCTAATTAGTGGCATAGAGTGTGACCCCCCGCCGGGCTTTTCACGGCCCCTGCCGGCCTGGGACAGGCCCGTGGGGTTGACAGCGCGGCACAAAGTGACACAGGGCACAATGGGCAGGTTGAGGAGGCGGCCAGAGGGCTGTGGGTAGGGGGAAGGAAGCGGTCACTTAGGGATTGTCGGAAAAATCCCAGGGTGGGTTTAGGGTTGAGAGGGATTTGGAGGCGGGAGTTGCCGGCGCCTTCTGGGAATTGGGATTGAAATTGGGCGTTCCTAGAGACCTAAAATGCCAGCCTGGGTTGGGTTGGGTGGGAAAGGACCTTAAATCCCACCCAGTGCCACCCTGTGCCATGGCAGGGACACTTCCCGCTGTCCCAGGTTGCTCCAAGCCCCGTCCGAGCCGGCCCTGGACACTTCCAGGGATCCAGGGGACGCATCCAGCCCCGTGCAGAGCCCTGTGCCCGCACCCGCTGCCCCTCCCTGCCCCTGCCCAGCGGTGCCAGGGGCGGGGTCCCCACCCTGTGCCCGCCAGGTGGGAGCTGGGGGACACCGGGGACCCTCCCTGTGCCCCAGGGTGGCTCAGGATCGCCTCTGGACCTGCTGGGACAGCCCTGCCCTGCCCCGGCTTTGCTCCGGGACAGAGGATTTGGGCGATTTGGGGGCTGTTTATCCGTCCTGCTTCCCGTCTCTGCTCCAGCTGTGTCCCGATCTGGAATTCGGGGCAGGGCTTGGGCATCACTCGCTGCACAGAGGCCGAGGTGACACCACGGGGGGACGGCTTCCCACTGCCAGACGGGATTTTGGGAAGCAGTTCCTGGCTGTGATGGTGGTGAAGGGCTGGGATGGAATTCCCAGAGAAGCCGTGGCTGCCCCTGGATCCCTGGCAGCGTCGGATGGGAGCTGGATCCACCTGAGCTGGTGGAACGGGACGATCCTTAACGTCCCTCCCCACCCCAACCACTCCACAACCCCAAAACCCCCCCGGCCCAGGGTGGCCGCTCCCACCCTCGGGAGGTGACATCGGATCCCCGCCGCAATTTGGAGCCGAGCCCTACGGGCCGGGGGGCTGGGAGGGGCCGGGGGGCTGCGGAGGGCAGGGCGGGCGAGCGGGAGCAATTAGCGGCGGGTGGAGCCGGGTCGGGTCCCCTTTGTCACCGGGGGCCGCGGTCCCCCCCGCCCGGCGGGTCAGCGGTGCGTGAGTGTCAGCGCTAACGGAGATTGCATCTGACAGCAGCTGTGAATTTGGGGCTGGGGGTGTGCAAAGGCCACGTTGGAAGACTTTTCCTTCCCCCTCGGCCCCTCTGCCCCCGCCCCCGTCCCCCCCCGGCCGTGCCCCCGGCCGGCCGCCGCAGCCCACCCAGCCCGCGGCTCCTGCGGCGCGGCTCAACGGCTTCATTATGGCAGTCGGGGCTTTCCGGCGCTCCCCCTGCGCTGCTCGGCCTTCCTCCTCCTCCTCCTCCTCCTCTTCTTCTCCTCCTCCTCTTCTCCTCCTCCTCCTCATCCTCTTCTTCTCCGTCTCTTCTTTCTCCTCTTTCCTTTCTCCTCCTCCTTCTTCCTCTCCTTCTCGTCTTTCTTCACCTCCTCCACCTCCTCCTCCTCTTCTTCTCCTCCTCCTTCTCCTCCTCCTCCTCCTCTTCTTCTCCTCCTCCCTCTCTTCTTTCTCCTCTTTCTTTCCTTCTCCTCCTCCTTCTTCCTCTCCTTCTCGTCTTTCTTCACCTCCTCCACCTCCTCCTCCTCCTCCTCTTCTTCTCCTCCTCCTCCTCTTCTTCTTCTTGTTCTTCTCCTCCTCTTCCTCTCCTTCTCCTCCCTCTCTTCTTTTTCCTCTTCCTTTCCTTTCTCCTCCTCCTTCTTCCTCTTCTTCTCGTCTCTCTTCACCTCCTCCTCCTCCTCTTCTTCTCCTCCTCCTCTTCTTCTC